>NW_024401149.1:527383-705842 GCF_905171765.1 Bufo bufo
CCTAAAATGGGTGCTAGCAATCTCGACTTAAGTGTTCCAAGACCACAAATCTGCTTCTCTATCTGGACCCATATCTTGTCTGGGTTGTTGGACCACCAATGGGAAAGTTGATCCAGAACTGCTGCATGATAATAAAACTTGAGATGTGGAACCCCTAGACCTCCTTTCCTCTGATGTCTGATGATAGTTTTGAAGGCCACCCTAGATTTTTTATGTTCCCATATATATTTCCTTAATCTGTCATTCAATGACGCGAAAAATGCTTCAGGAATATCAACTGGTATTGACCTGAAGAGATACAGTAGTCTGGGCAGAAGTAGCATTTTATACGCTGCTACTCTGCCCAGCCAGGATACAGTATTTTTTGAGAATTCAGCCATGTCTCTACCCATTTCAGAGGCTAGCTTGGGAAAGTTGTTATCAAAAAGTCTAGAAGAAGGATGCGACACCTGTATACCCAGATATGTAATTTGAGACTTTTGCCAATCTAACTTGAAACGTTGTTTGAGAGCTTGCAATACTACTGAGTCGATATTAATAGGGAGAGCTTGAGATTTGTCCTGGTTGATCTTATAGAATGATAGTTGACCAAAGGCCTCAGCAATTTCAAAGAAGGCTTCCAGTGATTTAAATGGGTCAGTTAATGTTAAGATCACATCGTCAGCAAACAACGCCAATTTGTATTCATTTTGTCCCAACCTTATGCCTTGTACATTTGAAACAGATCTGATCGCAGCAGCCAGTGGTTCAATGGATAGAACAAATAACAGGGGGGAAAAGGGACATCCCTGTCTTGTTCCATTCGTGATGGTAAATGCTTCAGACATACATCCATTAACATATACACTGGCAGATGGGTTGCTGTACAGTGCTCCAATGCCGGATTGAATAGATCCCTTGATACCAAAGGCTTCCAGCGTTTTAAAGGCATATAACCAGTTGATGCGGTCGAATGCCTTTTCGGCATCTATTGTGAGGAAGACTGAGGGAGTATTATATTTTTCACAGCACTGGAGCAAAGTCAGAACCCGTCTCGTGTTGTCAGGGCCTTGTCTATTTTTCAGGAAACCCACCTGATCTTTATGAATCAATTCAGGTAATATAGTTTGAAATCTATCTGCTATAATTTTTGAGTAGATTTTCAGATCTATATTTAGTAGAGAAATTGGCCTATAGTTCTTAATCTCCAAAGGATCTTTGTCCGGTTTAGGGATTGTCACAATAGTGGCTTTCAGCATATCCTCTGGAAACCTACCTGTACTAAATGCTAAATTGTAAATCTTATGAATATGTGGGAGAAGGGTGTCTATATATTTTTTATAATATTCAGTCGAAAAGCCATCTGGGCCTGGGGACTTCTGACTGGGTGAGGATTTAATGGCTTTAACAATTTCTTCCTGAGAGATTGGGAGATTTAAATTCTGGAGGTGTTCTGATCTAATTTTTGGGAGATTGAGTTTTCCTAAAAATTCTGTCATTTGTTTTTCTCCTATAGGGTTTTGGGGGTCTGGGGCTAAATTGTATAGATCTTTATAAAATTGCGCGAAGGCATTGGCAATGTCCCTGGGGGCCAATTTGATCTGTCTTGTGAGAGGGTGTATGACCTGGCGTATTTTTGACCTTAGAAATTTTGTCTTCAGGCGTCTGGCAAGCATCGCACCTGCTTTGTTATCATGGGAATAATAGTTCAGTTTGGATTGTCTTACTATTTTTTCATACTTAAAAAGCAAAAGATTGTAAATTTTAAATCTAAGTTTCTGGAGATCTTGTGTTAATGAAAATGATGGATTGAGCTTATGTTTTGCTTCCAGATCCTTGACCATAAGCAAAGATTCATTTAACTCCCTCTCTCTTTGTTTTTTGAGATAAGAACCAAGAGATAAGAATGAGCCCCTGATTTTTGCCTTATGGGCAGACCAAACAATGAAGGGGTCCATTTCAGGGGTGTTGTTAATCTCAAAATATTCCTTCAGGTCTGTGTTGATAGTGTCTGCCAATCTATCATTTTTTAAAATAAAAGAATCTAATCTCCACACATAGTCATTGGTCTGATGTCTATTAGTGAAGATCTTTAAAATAATAGGGGCGTGGTCAGACCATACTATGCTTCCAATTTCAGAACCTGAAACCAAATCAATAAGGGGCTTCTCTATCAGGAAGTAGTCTATTCTAGAATATGATTTATTCTTATGGGAAAAGTGGGTGTAGTCTCTTTCTGATGCATGTCTCAATCTCCAAATATCAAATAGCCCATTCCGCTCCAACAAATTTTTGACCGCCGTGTCTCTATGTCTATCCCCATGAGTGGTATCCAATTGCGGATTCAGGACGGCATTGAAATCTCCTCCCCAAATGAGATGTCCTTTTTTGACATTGTTGATTTTTTTGCAGATTTTCCTCAGGAATCTAATTTGACCAGAGTTAGGGGCATATATGTTAACTAGAGTAAAAAGCTTGTTATCAATGAGCACTACCAATATAATATATCTGCCCTCCGGATCCATGTATTGCTCTTGGATGTCTACTGATACAGTATCTTTAAAGGCTATCAGAACTCCTCTCTGTTTTTTAGTATACGTAGTATATATAACTTTTGGGAAACGCTTATGGCGCATTATGGGGGTATTATTTGCAGAAAAATGTGTCTCTTGGGCATACAGGACGTCGCAACCTCTATTCATAGCCTCCTTCCACAGTTGGTGTCGTTTAAAAGGGGAGTTCAGTCCCCTTGCATTAATTGAAGCTAGGGTAACAGACATGGCCAAGAATCATACACCGCTATGTATCTCAAAACATTCAGGTCAAAACACCAGTAATACGTACCGAAATTCGCGTCATTTAATTCTAATGGTCGCAGGGGTCCAGGACAGTAGAGATGTGTATAGGCATATTCAAAGGCAACAGCTTCTGCAAAAGTGGCATAACATCTGTTTGAAGCTACTGTGTAAAAAACAGTAGTTGAAAAAAGAAAAAAAAAAACAAACAGCCCTTTAAAATTCAGGGCGGAACCGAGTGGATGGGCATGCGCCATCCAAAGGTAAAACAAAACTATAGGGCGGGTTAGTCCGGCTGACATGGGGAGTGTCCCTCTACAGTAGTAAGGCTCAATGTAGCAGCCTCAAGGATTATTCTTTGATCTTATCAGCGCTTTGTCCCTTTGTCCTCTCTTGGTCTGGCAGGGCGTTGGCTCCTTTGTGGCCTGTTGCGGTGGCCATCTTGAAAACTTGTCGCTGGTTCAATTTTCAAGCCCCATTGTTCCAGAGTGGCCATTGCAGATTCAGGGGAGGTCAATGCATGCATTTCACCATCTCTAAATACCAGCACTTTGACTGGGAAACCCCACCTATAGTTGATCTCATTTGCAGCCAAAGTTCTAGTGACTTCAATAAAGGTTTTTCTGGTTCTAATGGTTGCCGCTGACAAGTCTGTAAATAATTTCAAACCAGAAAATTGCTCCGGGAGAGAGGGGTTCTTCCTCATCTCCCTCATCATCAATTCCTTGATATGGTAAAAGGTGAATCGGGCCAATACGTCTCTAGGTACATCCTTGTTTAAAAATGCTGGCTTTGGGAGCCTATGAGCCCTATCAATACTTAGCTCATAGTCTTTTGCATGAGGTATAAGGGTTTTGATCAGATCCACAATATATGGAACTAGGTCCCGATTTGACACTGATTCAGGGACCCCCCGGAACTTTATATTGTTCCGTCTACTGCGGTCTTCAAGATCATTTACCTTCGCTTGTAGCGCCTCCACTGTGTCCTCCGTCGCGTTGTATCTATCAATAACTTCATTCTGAGAAGCCGCGAATTCCTCCATTTTCGTCTCTACATGAGAGACCCTGTCACCAATCTCTGCTACAGTGTGTTGCAGGGGGAGGATCGTGGATTTGAAGTCTGCATTAATAGAGGTCCTTAGAGCCAGGAGCATGTCTTTCAGTAGATTCCCTGAAACTTCTTTGTCCGTCGCTGGAATGTTAGCAAAAGCATCATAGCTTAAATAGTGATCTTGTCCAGCGCTCGCAGCGCCTCGGCTCTGCTCTAGTTGTGACTTGTGGTCCTTCTCCTGGGCCACTGCTGCCGACGATTTTCTGCTTAAATCTCTGCTTTTCCCGTCCGGTTCACCCTGCTCACTTTCACTGAGCTCAGGTGAGTCCGGAGACCGGGGCTGCTGTTCCACCTCTGTCCCTACGGCCCTCTCCATGTTGCTTCTTTTGTCAAAGCTGGGTGGGGTGAGATAAGGGCCGGGTGCTGCACTCGCTGGGGCCTCCGCTGTGTCCGCCGATTTACCTCTTTTATGTGGAGTACAGGGAGGTAGCTGTGGAATCCTCTTCTCTCTACTGACTGGGGTAGAGTACGCTGGTTGTTTGCCAAGAGTAGGGGCTCTCATGGAGCTGGAAGCCGATGATATATCCGACGCTGATCCTGCGTCGTCCCGGTCATCCCTTTCATGGATTGAAAAAGATCTGTTCCTCCTAGCTGACCGCTCAGAATTCTTAGATCGCTTCATCTTTATGTTTCTGGATCTTTTAGTACGGGAGAAATAATCCATTTTGAGGCAAATTATGGCTTTTTAGTCGCTTTAGAGCTAAACTGCAGAGGAGCTCTCACCTCATGCGACCATCTCCCTCAGCAGTCAAGCCACGCCCCTACGCCACTGGTTCTAGTCCCTCCTTCCATTTCTCCACCAGTCCCACTACCTTGCCCCCGGTCTCTATCTGCACTATCTTCCCACACTCTATAAGGCCCAGATTACTGGAATCTGCCATACAGACATGGTTTTCCAATGTATGAACTACAGAACGCCACAGATTATAGACACTATAGAGGGCCCAGTAGCATTGGAATCTGCAATACAATCTTTTCTGATGTAGTACAGCATTGTATACAGAACACCGCAGATTCTAGACATAGTAACATAGTACATAAGGCCGAAAAAAAGACATTAGTCCATTCAGTTCGGCCTGTCATCCTGCAAGTTGATCCAGAGAAAGGCAAAAAAAAACTGTGAGGTAGAAGCCAATTTTCCTCACTTTAGGGGAATAAAAAATTCCTTCCCGACTCCTATCAGGCAATCAGAATTACTCCCTGTATCAACGATCCCTCTCTAGTAGCTATATCCTGTAATATTATTACACTCCAGAAATACATCCAGGCCCCTCTTGAATTCCATCACCACCTCCTCAGGCAGAGAGTTCCATAGTCTCACTGCTCTTACCGTAAAGAATCCTTTTCTATGTTTGTGTACAAACCTTCTTTCCTCCAGACGCAGAGGATGTCCCCTCGTCACAGTCCTGTGGATAAATAGATGATGGGATAGATCTCTGTACTGACCCCTGATATATTTATACATAGTAATTAGATCTCCCCTCAGTCGTCTTTTTTCTAACGTGAATAACCCTAATTTTGATAATCTTTCAGGGTACTGTAGTTGCCCTATTCTGGACCCTCTCCAGCTCTGCTGCTATGTCTGCCTTGTTCACTGGAGCCCAGAACTGTACACAGTACTCCATGTGTGGTCTGAATAATGATTTGTAAAGTAGTAGGAATATGTTCTCATCACGGGCATCTATGCCCTTTTTGATGCAACCCATTATCTTATTTGCCTTGGCAGCAGCTGCCTGACACTGTTTTTTGCAGCTTAGTTTGCTGTTTATTAAAATTCCTAAATCCTTTTCCATGTCAGTGTTACCGAGTGTTTTACCATTTAGTATGTACGGGTGACTTGCATTATTCCTTTCCATGTGCATAACTTTACATTTGTCAGTGTTAAACCTCATCTGCCACTGATCTGCTTAAGCCTGCAATCTATCCAGATCCCTCTGTAGTAGTATACTGTCCTCTTCAGTGTTAATTACTTTACACAGTTTAGTGTCATCTGCAAAAATTGATATTTTACTATGCAAGCCTTCTACAAAATCATTAATAAATATATTGAAGAGAATTGGGCCCAATACTGACCCCTGAGGTACTTCACTAGTGACAGTGACCCAATCTGAGTATGTACCGTTAATAACCACCCTCTGTTTTCTATCATTGAGCCAGTTACTTACCCACTTACAGACGTTTTCTCCCAGTCCGAGCATTCTCATTTTATATACTAACCTTTTATGTGGTACAGTGTCAAATGCTTTGGAGAAGTCCAGATACACGACATCCATTGATTCGCCGCTGTCAAGTCTACAACTTACCTCCTCATAGAAACTGATTAAATTAGTTTGACATGATCGATCCCTCACGAAGCCATGCTGATATGGCGTTATTTGCTTATTTCCGTTAAGATGCTCTAACATAGCATCTCTCAGAAAACCTTCAGTTTACCCACAACAGATGTTAAACTTACCGGCCTATAGTTTCTAGGCTCTGTTTTTGGACCCTTTTTGAATATTGGCACCACATTTGCCATGCGCCAATCCTGTGGGACATTCCCGGTCAGCATAGAATCTGCAAATATCAGAAATAAGTGTCTGGCTATGACATTACTTAATTCCCTTAGGATACAGGGGTGTATGCCATCCGGTCCTGGCGATTTGTCTATTTTAACCACCTCAGCCCCCCTAGCTTAAACACCCTTAATGACCAGGCCACTTTTTACACTTCTGCACTACACTACTTTCACCGTTTATTGCTCGGTCATGCAACTTACCACCCAAATTAATTTTACCTCCTTTTCTTCTTACTAATAGAGCTTTCATTTGGTGGTATTTCATTGCTGCTGACATTTTTACTTTTTTTGTTATTAATCGAAATTTACAGATTTTTCACTTTCAGTTGTAAATGTTTTTTAAAAAACGACATCCATATATAAATTTTTCTCTAAATTTATTGTTCTACATGTCTTTGATGAGAAAAAAATGTTTGGGTGAAAAAAAAATGGTTTGATTAAAAGTTATAGCGTTTACAAACTATGGTACAAAAATGTGAATTTCTGTTTTTTGAAGCAGCTCTGACTTTCTGAGCACCTGTCATGTTTCCTGAGGTTCTACAAATGCCCACTCAGTAGAAAAACCCCACAAATTACCCAATTTCGGAAAGTAGACACCCTAAGGTATTCTCTGATGGGCATAGTGAGTTCATAGAACTTTTAATTTTTTGTCACAAGTTAGCTGTCACGGCCATGCCTATGACCGTGACTCCTTTACCGCATGCAGTTGCCTGCGGTTTTGTATGGGTGTTCAACCACGGGTGAGGGCCGCTTGTCTGTGGCCTCACTTGTGGTTGCCCCGGGCAACCAGTGTTGTATTTTGCAGCAGAGCAGCCTGAGCGTCGCTAGGCAGCTTGCTGCCCTGGCATGCGGTCACACCTAGCAACCTTTATGTTAGGTGTGTGTATGTTATGCACGTTGTATGTATTGTGTGCACTTCCCATTTATGTGTCTTTCCCTTCTGTGGTACTGGAAGGGTTAACTTCCTTCCCAGTGTGTGTGTGATGTCGCTGGGTGTGTCCAACCCTTGGATGTGGCCACTTGGGCCTATATAGACCCTCTCTCTAGCAGGGCTCAGTAGGTTGCTTCAGTCTTGCTAGCTGAAGCAGCCTCCTGTGTTTTCCATCCGCCTGTGAGAGCCACCACTGTGGTCATACCATACTGTCACGGCTGAGGATGGGGGAAATCCTCAGCCGTGTGGAGCCAGGTGATGTTATGGCTGCTTGACCAAGAAGACAGGATTAGGGAGCAGGTCACCTCCTAAACGCATCCCTAACCTGACCCTGACTCCTAGCTACATGAGCCAACCTCGATGGTAGGAGGGCTCATGCCCCGGAACCTAGAAGTCCCTGCTAGCCCTCAAGATGGCCCTAAGCTAGGAGCTGAGTAAGACAACCCACTCCTCTTAAGCACGGAGGAGCAGGAGTCTCAACGGCCAAGCTGCTGGAAAAGGGGAAACATAAACAGCCTATGTATATGGCAGGTGCTGCACTAGTTCCAGCCACCTGCCACAGCCCTGCTGACTGGATCCGTGTGCAGGAAAGCTGAAGTCCACAAATAGCAGACAGACGTCAGCACAAACTCATCCACACACCGGAACCCAGATACCTGGCAGCACTAAATAGTACAGGAAAACATAAACATAAACTATGACCACAGTGGTGGCTCTCACAGGCGGATGGAAAACACAAGAGGCTGCTTCAGCTAGCAAGACTGAAGCAACCTACTGAGCCCTGCTAGAGAGAGGGTCTATATAGGCCCAAGTGGCCACACCCAAGGGTTGGACACACCCAGTGACATCACACACACACTGGGAAGGAAGTTAACCCTTCCAGTACCACAGAAGGGAAAGACACATAAATGGGAAGTGCACACAATACATACAACGTGCATAACATACACACACCTAACATAAAGTTTGCTAGGTGTGACCGCATGCCAGGGCAGCAAGCTGCCTAGCGACGCTCAGGCTGCTCTGCTGCAAAATACAACACTGGTTGCCCGCGGCAACCACAAGTGAGGCCACAGACAAGCGGCCCTCACCCGTGGTTGAACACCCATACAAAACCGCAGGCAACTGCATGCGGTAAAGGAGTCACGGTCATGGGCATGGCCGTGACACTAGCGGAAAATGATGATTTTTTTTTTTTTGTTTTTTTTTTTTTCCTTACAAAGTCTAATATTCCACTAACTTTTGACAAAAAATAAAAACTTCCATGAACTCACTATGCTCATCAAGAAATACCTTGGGGTGTCCTCTTTCCAAAATGGGGTCACTTGTGGGGTAGTTATACTGCCCTGGCATTCTAGAGGCCCTAATGTGTGAGAAGTAGTTTGAAATCAAAATGTGTAAAAAATGCCCTGTGAAATCCAAAAGGTGCTCTTTGGAATGTGGGCCCATTTGCCCACCTAGGCTGCAAAAAAGTGTCACACATCTGGTATCGCCGTACTCCGGAGAAGTTGGGCAATGTGTTTTGGGGTGTCATTTTACATATACCCATGCTGGGTGAGAGAAATATCTCGGTCAAATGCCAACTTTGGATAAAAAAATGGGAAAAGTTGTCTTTTGCCGAGAAATTTCTTTCACCCAGCATGGGTATATATAAAGTGACACCCCAAAACACATTGCCCAACTTGTCCTGAGTACGGCGATACCAGATGTGTGACTTTTTTTTGCAGCCTAGGTGGGCAAATGGGCCCACATTCCAAAGAGCACCTTTTGGATTTCTCAGGGCATTTTTTACACATTTTGATTTCAAACTACTTCTCACTAGAGTTGAGCGAACACCTGGATGTTCGGGTTCGAGAAGTTCGGCCGAACTTCCTGTCAGCGACTCAGCAGAGAATCAGTCTTCATGTCATAGCAGAGAATCATGCTTCACGTCACCCAACACTGGAACAGGCCACTGTCAGATATTTTTAGGCCCCGGCACCCAGACAGAGGAGAGGTTCATTCAACTTTGGGTTGCCCCGCAATATAATGGTAAAATGAAAATAAAAATAGGATTGAATGAGGAAGTGCCCTGGAGTACAATAATATATGGTTAAGGGGAGGTAGTTAATGTCTAATCTGCACAAGGGATGGACAGGTCCTGTGGGATCCATGCCTGGTTCATTTTTATGAATGTCAGCTTGTCCACATTGGCTGTAGACAGGCGGCTGTGTTTGTCTGTAATGACGCCCCCTGCCGTGCTGAATACACGTTCGGACAAAACACTGGCCGCCGGGCAGGCCAGCACCTCCAGGGCATAAAAGGCTAGGTCTGGCCACGTGGACAATTTGGAGACCCAGAAGTTGAATGTGGCCAAACCATCAGTCAGTACGTGGAGGGGTGTGCACACGTACTGTTCCACCATGTTAATAAAATGTTGCCTCCTGCTAACACGTTCCGTATCAGGTGGTGGTGCAGTTAGCTGTGGCGTGGTGACAAAACTTTTCCACATCTCTGCCATGCTAACCCTGCCCTCAGAGGAGCTGGCCGTGACACAGCTGCGTTGGCGACCTCTTGCTCCTCCTCTGCCTTCGCCTTGGGCTTCCACTTGTTCCCCTGTGACATTTGGGAATGCTCTCAGTAGCGCGTCTACCAACGTGCGCTTGTACTCGCGCATCTTCCTATCACGCTCCAGTGCAGGAAGTAAGGTGGGCACATTGTCTTTGTACCGGGGATCCAGCAGGGTGGCAACCCAGTACTCCGCACACGTTAAAATGTGGGCAACTCTGCTGTCGTTGCGCAGGCACTGCAGCATGTAGTCGCTCATGTGTGCCAGGCTGCCCAGAGGTAAGGACAAGCTGTCCTCTGTGGGAGGCGTATCGTCATCGTCCTGCGTTTTCCCCCAGCCACGCACCAGTGATGGGCCCGAGCTGCTTTGGGTGCCACTCCGCTGTGAACATGCTTCATCCTCATCCTCCTCCACCTCCTACTCATCCTCGTCCTCCTCGTCCTCCAGTAGTGGGCCCTGTCTGGCCACATTTGTACCTGGCCTCTGCTGTTGCAAAAAAACTCCCTCTGAGTCACTTCGAAGAGACTGGCCTGAAAGTGCTAAAAATTACCCCTCTTCCTCCTCCTCCTCTTGGGCCACCTCCTCTTCCATCATCGCCCTAAGTGTTTTCTCAAGGAGACATAGAAGTGGTATTGTAACGCTGATAACAGCGTCATCGCCACTGGCCATGTTGGTGGAGTACTCAAAACAGCGCAACAGGGCACACAGGTCTCGCATGGAGGCCCAGTCATTGGTGGTGAAGTGGTGCTGTTCCGCAGTGCGACTGACCCGTGCGTGCTGCAGCTGAAACTCCACTATGGCCTGCTGCTGCTCGCATGCTGTCTGTCCAGCATGTGCAAGGTGGAGTTCCACCTGGTGGGCATGTCGCATATGAGGCGGTGAGCGGGAAGGCCGAAGTTACGCTGTAGCGCAGACAGGCGAGCAGCGGCAGGATGTGAACGCCGGAAGCGCGCACAGACGGCCCGCACTTTATGCAGCAGCTCTGACATGTCGGGGTAGTTGTGAATGAACTTCTGCACCACCAAATTCAGCACATGCGCCAGGCAAGGGATGTGCGTCAAACCGGCTAGTCCCAGAGCTTCAATGAGATTTGGCCCATTATCGCACACCACCAGGCCGGGCTTGAGGCTCACTGGCAGCAACCACTCGTCTGTTTGTTGTTCTATACCCCACCACAACTCCTGTGCGGTGTGGGGCCTGTCCCCCAAACATATGAGTTTCAGAATGGCCTGCTGACGTTTACCCCGGGCTGTGCTGAAGTTGGTGGTGAAGGTGTGTGGCTGACTGGATGAGCAGGTGGAAGAAGAGGAGGAGGAAGCCGAGTAGGAGGAGGAGGCACCAGGAGGCAAAGAATGTTGCCCTGCGATCCTTGGCGGCGGAAGGACGTGCGCCAAACAGCTCTTCGCCTGGGGCCCAGCCGCCACTACATTTACCCAGTGTGCAGTTAGGGAGATATAGCGTCCCTGGTCGTGCTTACTGGTCCACGTATCTGTGGTTAGGTGGACCTTGCCACAGATGGAGTTGCGCAGTGCACACTTGATTTTATCGGATACTTGGTTGTGCAGGGAAGGTACGGCTTTCTTGGAGAAGTAGTGCCGGCTGGGAACAACATACTGTGGGACAGCAAGCGACATGAGCTGTTTGAAGCTGTCTGTTTCCACCAGCCTAAATGACAGCATTTCATAGGCCAGTAGTTTAGAAATGCTGGCATTCAGGGCCAGGGATCGAGGGTGGCTAGGTGGGAATTTACGCTTTCTCTCAAATGTTTGTGAGATGGAGAGATGAATGCTGCCGTGTGACATGGTTGAGATGCTTGGTGACGCAGGTGGTGGTGTTGGTGGTACATCCCATGTTTGCTGGGCGGCAGGTGCCAACGTTCCTCCAGAGGTGGAGGAAGAGGCTGAGGCGGCAGCAGCAGAAGAGGCTGAGGCGGCAGCAGCAGAAGAGGTAGCAGGGGGAGCCTGAGTGACTTCCTTGTTTTTAAGGTGTTTACTCCACTTCAGTTCATGCTTTGCCTGGTCATGCAGGTTGTGCTAAGGTTCAGAACGTTAATGCCTCGCTTCAGGCTCTGATGGCACAGCGTGCAAACCACTCGGGTCTTGTCGTCAGCACATTGTTTGAAGAAGTGCCATGCCAGGGAACTCCTTTGGGGTGCTCGGTCCCAGATGGCGGCGGTCAGTAGCAGGCGGAGTCTCTTGGCGGCGGGTGTTCTGCTTTTGCCCACTGCTCCCTCTTTTGCTACGCTGTTGGCTCGGTCTCACCACTGCCTCTTCCTCCGAACTGTGAAAGTCAGTGGCACGACCTTCATTCCATGTGGGGTCTAGGACCTCATCGTCCCCTGCATCGTCTTCCACCCAGTCTTGATCCCTGACCTCCTGTTCAGTCTGCACACTGCAGAAAGACGCAGCAGTTGGCACCTGTGTTTCGTCATCATCAGAGACGTGCTGAGGTGGTATTCCCATGTCCTCATCATCAGGAAACATAAGTGGTTGTGCGTCAGTGCATTCTATCTCTTCTACCCCTGGGGAAGGGCTAGGTGGATGCCCTTGGGAAACCCTGCCAGCAGAGTCTTCAAACAGCATAAGAGGCTGTTGCATAACTTGAGGCTCAGACAGTTTCCCTGGTATGCATGGGGGTGATGTGACAGACTGATAGGCTTGGTTTTCAGGTGCTATCCGTGCGCTTTCTGCAGAAGACTGGGTGGGAGATAATGTGAACGTGCTGGATCCACTGTCGGCCACCCAATTGACTAATGCCTGTACCTGCTCAGGCCTTACCATCCTTAGAACGGCATTGGGCCCCACCAAATATCCCTGTAAATTCTGGCGGCTACTGGGACTTGAGGTAGTTGGTACACTAGGACGTGTGGCTGTGGCAGAACGGCCACATCCTCTCCCAGCACCAGAGGGTCCACTAACACCACCACGACCATGTCCGTGTCCGCGTCCCTTACTAGATGTTTTCCTCATTGTTACCGTTCACCACAATAAGAAAAATATTATTTGGCCCAATGTATTGAATTCAAATTCAGGCCTTTTTTTACAGACACCTAACACTATCTGGCTATCTATTTAGGTACCGTATTACACTAATACAGGCACAGCAGTAATGACAGATTTAGCTGAAAATAAATTTGAGGCCTATTATTTAGGCGCTGGGTGACAGGTATACGTTTACAGACAGAATTAGACTTGGATATGCACAGTAGCGTGTGTGTGAAGTTATTGAGAATGACCCTATCAGCACTTTGAATCTAATATACCCTTTTAGGGATAGATTTAAAGTAGGCCTGATACAGCAGAACCACTAATTTAGGAAATTGCTAGGTTGGGAATTGTATTTCAACCCAGAACAAAAACTGCTTTGACGGACACAAAATAACTTGACCAGCTACAGCAATAACCACAGATTTAGCTGAATATAAATTTGAGGCCTCTTTTTTAGGCGCTGGGTGACAGGTATTAGTTTACGGACAGAATTAGACTTGGATATGCACAGTAGTTATTGAAGTTATTGAGAATGACCCTATCAGTACCTTGAATCTAATATACCCATTTAGGGATAGATTTAAAGTAGGCCTGATACAGCAGAAACCACTAATTTAGGAAATTGCTAGGTTAGGAATTGTATTTCAACCCAGAACAAAAATATATCCTTTGCCAGACAGCAGACAGTATTACAATTGGCTGGCCACAGCTGAAACACCACATTTAGGGTACTGCTATTTTGGCAATTGTATTTCACCCCTCAATAAAATAGCAAGCACAGCCAAGCCCCTGATGTAGGATATAGCAAAAAAAATAACCACAGTATTGATGGTTAAATGGACTTGGTGGCAGCTTGCCCCTGATGTAGGATATAGCCAAAAAATAACCACACTATTGATGGTTAAATGGACTTGGTGGCAGCTTGCCCCTGATGTAGGATATAGCCAAAAAATAACCACACTATTGATGGTTAAATGGACTTGGTGGCAGCTTGTGCTGGCGCACCACAAGCCACAAAATGGCCGCCGATCACCCCAGAAAAAAGTGACTGAAAAACGCTCTGGGCAGCCTAAAAACAGTGAGCAATTGAATAGCAGCAGTTCAATTATCCACAGCTGTAGATCGATCACTGACTTAAGTGTTTTGGAGGAATTAATCACTGCCTAATCTCGCCCTAACATCGCAGCTGCAACCTCTCCCTACACTAAGCACAGCAGAGTGACGTGCGGCGCTACGTGACTCCAGCTTAAATAGAGGCTGGGTCACATGCTGCACTGGCCAATCACAGCCATGCCAATAGTAGGCATGGCTGTGATGGCCTCGTGGGGCAAGTAGTATGACGCTTGTTGATTGCCTGCTTTGCAGCCTTTCAAAAAGCGCCAAGAAAACGACGAACACCGAACCCGAACGCGGACTTTTACTAAAATGTTCGGGTCCGTGTCATGGACACCCCAAAATTCGGTACGAACCCGAACTATACAGTTCGGGTTCGCTCATCCCTACTTCTCACACATTAGGGCCCCTAGAATTCCAGGGCAGGATAACTACCTAACAACTGACCCCATTTTAGAAAGAAGACACCCCAAGGTATTTCTTGATGGGCATAGTGAGTTCATGGAAGTTTTTCTTTTTTGTCACAAGTTAGTGGAATATGAGACTTTGCAAGGAAAAAAAAAAAAAAAAAAAATCATCATTTTCCGCTAACTTGTGACAAAAAATAAAAAATTCTAGGAACTCGCCATGCGCCTCACGGAATACCTTGGGGTGTCTTCTTTCCAAAATGGGGTCACTTGTGGGGTAGTTATACTGCCCTGGCATTTTAGGGGCCCTAAAGCTTGAGAAGAAGTCTGGAATATAAATGTCTAAAAAATGTTACGCATTTGGATTCCGTGAGGGGTATGGTGACTTCATGTGAGATTTTATTTTTTGACACAAGTTAGTGGAATATGAGACTTTGTAAGAGAAAAAATAAAAAAAATAAAAAAAAATTCCACAAAAAAAAAAATGTCTGAATGGAGCCTTACAGGGGGGTGATCAATGACAGGGGGGTGATCAGGGAGTCTATATGGGGTGATCACCCCCCTTTCATTGATCACCCCCCTGTAAGGCTCCATTCAGACGTCCGTATGTGTTTTGTGGATCCGATCCATGTATCCGTGGATCCGTAAATAACATACGGATGTCTGAATGGAGGGGGGTGATCGGGGTGACGGGGGTGATCGGGGAGTCTATATGGGGTGATCAGGGGTTAATAAGGGGTTAATAAGTGACAGGGGGGGTGTAGTGTAGTGGTGTTTGGTGCTACTTATTACTGAGCTGCCTGTGTCCTCTGGTGGTCGATCCAAGCAAAAGGGACCCCCGGAGGACCAGATAGCAGGTATATTAGACGCTGTTATCAAAGCAGCGTCTAATATACCTGTTAGGGGTTAAAAAAATCGCATCTACAGCCTTCCAGCGAACGATCGTCGCCAGCGTCTCGCGAGATGACGCATAGATGCGTGACTCTGCCTGGAGCTGCTGCCTCGAACGCGATCCTTCGTTAGGCGGTCCGGAGGCGGTTAATCTTTTTAAATCGCTGTTGTACTTCTTCCTGGGTCAGACAGGACACTTTTAATGGGGAATTTATTTCAACATTCAGCAATTCTTCTGACAGTTTATTTTCCTCAGTGAATACATTGGGGGAAAAAATATTTAACAGCTTTGCTTTTTCCTTGTCACTCTCTGCGACTCCCTCCTTATTACTCTTTAAAGGGCCGACACCTTCAGATTTATACTTTTTAACATTTATATAATTGAAGAATATTTTAGGGTTAGTTTTACTCTGTGTCGGGATTCGAACCCGTGACCAGCCACATCCCAGGCAGTAGCCCTGCTTACTAGGCTACCGTCCTCTCTGGACATTCCTCCCTGAAACCTATTATGTAACCTCAGTCTTGCCAAGCCTTGCTCATTACTCTTGATTTTCCACACCTGGTACTTCCCTATATAAGTCCAGCCCCTTGCACTCCAGCTTGCTGATTATTGAGCTCCTGAGCCTTGATCAAGCTTCTCCTCATCTGCTGCTCTTGCTACTACTGGAAGTCCACTGCTGACCAGGAATTGCCTACTGACTACGCCTCTGCCAGACTTCCTGCACCGCTTTTATTTGTTTTTTACATGTTCTATTTTTTTGTTTTAGTGTTTTATATGCTTTCTTTTTGTCATTTATTGCTTTCTTTACAGTTCTGTTTATCCACATTGGTTACTTTTTGTTCCTTAACCTTTTATTCACATACGGTATGTACCTCTCACAATGAGATTTTAGGATGCTTTTAACTGCTTACCGACCGCCTAACGCAGTGATGCATCCTGGCGGCGGTCGATTCATTTCTCCTAGACGCATATAGGCGTCATCTCGCGAGACGCGAGATTTCCTGTGAACGCGCTCACACAGGCGCGCGTTCACAGGAACTGCAGGTAAGCGAGTGGATCTACAGCCTGCCAGCGGCGATCGTTCGCTGGCAGGCTGTAGATTCCATTTTTTTAACCCCTAACAGGTATATTAGACGCTGTTTTGAGCATCTAATATACCTGCTACCTGGTCCTCTTGTGGTCCCTTTTGCTTGGATCGACCACCAGAGGACAAAGGCAGCTCTGTAATAAGTGCCACCAAGCGCTACACAACACCCCCCATCACTTAACCCCTGATCACCCCATATAGACTCCCTGATCACCCCCCTGTCATTGATCACCCCCCTGTAAGGCTCCATTCAGACGTCCGTATGTGTTTTACGGATCCATGGATCGGATCCGCAAAACACATACGGACATCTGAATGGAGCCTGACAGGGGGGTGATCACCCCATATAGACTTCCTGATTCCCCCACCCTGTCATTGATCATTCAGACGTCCGTATGTGTTTTACGGATCGGATCCGCAAAAGATACATATGTCTGAATGGAGCCTTACAGGGGGGTGATCAATGATGGGGGGGTGATCACCCTATATAGACTCCCTGATCACCCCCCTGTCATTGATCACCCCCCTGTAAGGCTCCATTCAGAAAAAAAAAATTTGCCACAAGTTAATGGAAATTGATTGGGTTTTTTTTGTGTTTTTTTTCTTACAATGTCTCATATTCCACTAACTTGTGACAAAAAATAAAATGTCACATGAACTCACCATACCCCTCACGGCATCCAAATGCGTAAATTTTTTTAGACATTTATATTCCAGACTTCTTCTCACGCTTTAGGGCCCCTAAAATGCCAGGATAGTATAAATACCCCACATGTGACCCCATTTCGGGAAGAAGACACCCCAAGGTATTCGCTGAGGGGCATATTGAGTCCATGAAAGATTGAAATTTTTGTCCCAAGTTAGCGGAAAGGGAGACTTTGTGAGAAAAAAAAACAACTCAATTTCCGCTAACTTGTTCCAAATTATTATTTTTTCTATGAACTCGCCATGCCCCTCATTGAATACCTTGGGGTGTATTCTTTCCAAAATGGGGTCGCATGTGGGGTATTTATACTGCCCTGGCATTTTAGGGGCCCTATAGCGTGAGAAGAAGTCTGGAATCCAAATGTCTAAAAATGCCCTCCTAAAAGGAATTTGGGCCCTTTTGCGCATCTAGGCTGCAAAAAAGTGTCACACATGTGGTATCGCCGTACTCAGGAGAAGTTGGGCAATGTGTTTTGGGGTGTCATTTTACATATACCCATGCTGGGTGAGATAACTATCTCGGTGAAATGCCAACTTTGTATAAAAAAATGGGAAAAGTTGTCTTTTGCCGAGATATTTCTCTCACCCAGCATGGGTATATGTAAAAAGACACCCCAAAACACATTTCCCTACTTCTCCTGAGTACGGCGATACCACATGTGTGACACTTTTTTGCAGCCTAGATGCGCAAAGGGGCCCAAATTCCAAAGAGCACCTTTCGGATTTCACAGGGCATTTTTTACACATTTTGATTTCAAACTACTTTTCACACATTAGGGCCCCTAAAATGCCAGGGCAGTATAAGTACCCCACAAGTGACCCCATTTTGGAAAGATGACACCCCAAGGTATTCCGTGAGGGGCATGGCGAGTTCCTAGAATTTTTTCTTTTTTGTCACAAGTTAGCGGAAAATGAGACTTTGTAAAGAAAAAAAAAACAAAAAAAATCATCATTTTCCGCTAACTTGTGATAAAAAATAAAAAGTTCTATGAACTCACTATGCCCATTAGCGAATACCTTAGGGTGTCTACTTTCTGAAATGGGGTTATTTGTGGGGTTTTTCTACTGTCTGGGCATTGTAGAACCTCAGGAAACATGACAGGTGCTCAAAGTAAGAGCTGCTTTAAAAAGCGGAAATTCACATTTTTGTACCATAGATTGTAAATGCTATAACTTTTACCTAAACCATTTTTTTTTACCCAAACATTTTTTTTTTATCAAAGACATGTAGAACAATAAATTTAGAGAGAAATTTATATATAGATGTTTTTTTTTTTTTTTTTAAATTTCGTTAAATTTCGATTACAAAAAAAGTATAAATTTCAGCAGCAATGAAATACCACCAAATGAAAGCTCTATTAGTGAGAAGAAAAGGAGGTAAAATTCATTTGGGTGGTAATTTGCATGACCGAGCAATAAACTGTGAAAGTAGTGTAGTGCAGAATTGCAAAAAGTGGTCTGGTCATTAAGGGTGTTTAAGCTAGGGGAGCTGAGGTGGTTAAAGATATCCCATTTTGTGGCTGTATTTTTATTTGTGAGGACTTTATCCCATTTAGTTAGGCCTATGGCCTCTCTTAGTTGGCTAAATTTAGCTTTTTTGAAGTTTGGTATTTTTGTTCCTCCCTGTAGAAACGCTCTTTTGAATGATAATTGGAAGGTTTATGGTCACTATTTCCCAGGTGTCCCCCAACCTGCACATCTGTTGTTCTGTTGGTTAATACTAAGTCCAGTATGGCCGTCCCTCTAGTCGGGTCCTGAACCAGTTGGGAGTGTGATTGTCTTTGGTTATTGCCAAGAACCTGTTTCCTTTATGAGATATACAAGTTTCAGTTTCCCAGTCTATATCTGGGTAGTTGAAGTCCCCCATAATAACCACCTCATTATGATTTGCCGCCTTGTCCATCTCATTTAGTAGTAGATTTTCTGTGGACTCTGGTATATTAGGTGGTTTATAGTAAACTCCTATTAGTAATTTATTGTTGTTTTTAGCTCCATGTATCTCTACCCACAGTGACTCCACATGTTCATGTCCCTCACTTATATCTTCACGGAGTGTGGGCTTTAGACATGACTTTACATAAAGGCAGACCCCTCCCCCTCTCCGGTTTTGACGATCCTTTCTAAACAGACTGTAACCTTGTACATTAACTGCCCAGTCATAGCTATCATCCAGCCATGTCTCAGTTATTCCCACTATGTCATAGTCTTCCTCACACATCACTAATTCCAGTTCACCAGTTTTATTAGTCAGGCTTCTGGCATTAGTATACATACATTTGAGAGGTTTATGTATATTTTGTACCCTACACCTTTCCTTCTGAACTGTTCTAGTCCCTCCTTCCATTCCTCCCCCAGTCCCACTACCTTGCCCCCAGGCTCTATCTGCACTATCTTCCCACACTCTATTAGGCCCAGATTACTGGAATCTGCCATACAGACATGGTTTTCCGATGTATTACACTATGAACTACAGAACGCCACAGATTATAGACACTATATAAGGCCCAGAGCTTTGGAATCTGTAATATAGGCACAGTTTTCTGTTGCAGTACAGTATTGGTAACAGAACACCACAGATCAGGCCCAGTTTATTGGTTGTAAATTTTTGTTTTATTAAGGAAAATAACAAAAGGCATTGCAAACATTATGAAATGCAAATTAAGGGTATCCTTCACCATTATGTATGCATAGATATAAACGCAATGTCGATCAATGACAAAACTTAAATGAGTTTAATGTGTTCAACAAGAACATATGATTGATATATCAAACGTATTTACTCTAATATTTTCAAGCTGAAAATATAGCATGTAATGATAGGCAATCTTTATTTACGGTTACACTTGAGAAACCTAACATATGGTATTCAAAATAGAAACGTCGAATGGTGAAGGAAGGGAAATGGAACTGGAAGGGAATCTAGAAAAAAGGAACAAAAAGAAACAAACAAAACAAAACAATGTCACATGTTATTTAATGCATTCAAAAAGAAAAAATCAAATCTCAAGGAAGAAACTTCGATCAAAGTACTTGGCTATCATGTTTGTGGATACATAGTCGATCCATTTGGACCAGATCCCGAGATACTTCTTTGGATTTCCATCAATTGTCCATCTTAATTTTTCGAACCTACTAACTAACGTGACCTCCTTTAACCATTCTTGTATAGATGGTGTATCTACGCTCGACCAATGCCTTGGAATAATGGTTTTGAGAGCAGCAATTAAAAATGGAAAAAGTCTGTCTCTGAGGCTGGTGTGTTTTTTGTTAAAGATTCCTAACAGGATTAGTTCTTTGTCCACCTCCACTCCAGAAAGTATCTGGTTGAATTTGGACCAAAGTGGGGTAATCTTATTACAATCGAACCAGATGTGAGTATAAGAGCCAACTCCTCCACCGCATCTCCAGCAGTGAACTGAAATTTCCGGATTAATCTTGTTCAGAATGACAGGAGTCCTATACCATCTGGAAACAAGTTTAAAGTGTGACTCTTGGAGTCTTGTTGAGGTCACTTTGGGTACAGAGGATTGCAAAATTGAAGTGGTTTCTTGTTCATTAAAAGACTTTTGGAGTTCAGTTATCCAACTACTAAGATACGGCGGAGGAAGTACGGTCTCATTAATAATAGAATAGAATTTAGATACACCATGATTGGTCAAGCTGAGCATCATTTTAGAAAGATTGTTTCGGGATGTTTGTGATATGGATTGGAAAGTCATTGAGGCAAAGAGCTTCATAATCTGGTCATATTCATTTTTAGTGAACTGGGGGAGTTTTTTATTTAGTATATAATTAGTGTAGTTCATCGGTGTGTTAACTACTAGCAACTCTTTCAATAGTGTTGCATGGCCATCTGGATGGGAGTTAATCCTGTTTGTTACTAATCTCAGTTTTTTCGGGATTGAAACCAACAGAGGTAGGTCTACAAAGTCAGGTGTTTGTACATTATGTTTCCTTTGGAGATTAAGCTATACTTTAAGCGTGTGTTTAGTGTAGGGGTTATCAACTATATTGTACATATACTTATTATTCTTGGTCTTCCATATTAAACAATTCAGTGGGCACAATGCAACTTCTTCCTCTAAGTCTACCCAATACTTTCTTAATGGATATACATTCCATTCTTTAATTCTCGTTAGCGAAGTAGCCACGCTGTATTTTTCAATGTCTGGAAGACCAAGACCACCCTTCTATTTTGGTCTTATTAACATATTATAAGATAGACGATTATGTCCCTTATTCCATATAAAAGCAAGAACTGCCCTTTTAATGATTATGAAAAAGCTTCTGGAAAGAGCCATAGGGATTCCTTGTAAGAAATCTAGTATCCTGGGGAGGGTAATCATCTTCACTAGGTTGATATGACCAAACCAGGAGATGCAAAGATCATTCCATTCTTCCAGGTCTGATTTAACTTTCTGAATTAATATGTTAAAATTCAGTGAGTATAAATCATTGGGATTATTTGTAATGTTTATGCCTAAGTATTTAAAATCTGTGGTAGTTGGTTTAAGATTACTGATGGATTTCAACTTGTCCCAAGTTTGACTGTCAATATTCACATTAAAGATAGTAGATTTTGAAAGGTTTATTTTGAAATATGAAAGTCTGCCAAAATCCTTTATTTCCTTGAGGAGATTTGGGATAGAAGTCATTGGATTGGAGACAAAAAATTGAATATCATCCACATAGGCAGCAGATTTATGGATAAGTCTTCTTGTTTCCAAGCCAGCGATTCCCTCATTTTGCCTAACCCTAGCAAGGAGAGGTTCCAAGGATATGATGAAAAGAGGGGATAGAGGGCAACCCTGCCTAGTACTATTATGAATTGTAAAAGGCTGCGATGCTGTCCCATTAACTAGTACTTGTGCAGAGGGGGTAGTGTATAAAGCTTGTATTTTATGAATAAAGGTATCTGGGAGACCAAATCTAGAGAGGGAAGCCATGAGGAAATTCCAGTTGAGCCTGTCAAAGGCTTTTTCAGCGTCAGTTGAAATCAGGGCCAAAGGTATTTTATATTTTTCACTATATTCAATTCCGAATAGGGCCTTCATTATATTGTCTTTGGCTTCTCCTCCCGGCATAAATCCTACCTGTTCAGGGTTAATAATGGTTGGTAAAAAATTTTGCAATCTATTCGCTATTATTTTAGCGTCAATTTTTAGATCATTGTTTAATAATGATATCGGGTGATAATTTTGACACAGGTAGGGTCTTTATCTTCTTTTGGAATGAGCGAGATATTTGCAGCTAATGTTTCTGGCCTAAAGTTTATGGACAGTCCCACCTCATTAAAATATTTAGTCATATGTGGCGCAAGAATTTCCTTGAATCTCTTATAGTAGGATATCCCAAAACCATCTGGACCTGGGCATTTACCCGTTGGTAGCATGCTAATCGCCTCATCTACTTCTTTCTGAGACAGGGGAGATGCTAAGAGCTCCTTTTGATCCTTATTAATGCTAGGCAATTTTATCTGTTTAAGGTAGTTGTGGATATCCGTGTCAGGTGGCCTAGAAACCAAATCATTAGTTTCCAAATTATAAAGCTTATTATAAAAATTTCGGAAGGCTGTAGCTATTTTATCAGTTTTCTGTTCCATATTGCCATTCTCATTTTTAATATTATGTATGGTAGTTTTTATTTCTCTGCCTCTGGATCAGCCTAGCCAATTCCCTACCATATTTATTTGCATGAATAAATTGTCTGTCACGAGGGTGTCAAGAGCCACGTCTGACTCCGTTATACCCGAGGTCAGGAAGTCGCAGTGGGTGGCTGCGCGCTCTATGTATAAAGATAGTGCTGTTTCTTAATGGTAGCTTTCTGGGTTTGCCTTGCAACCCCTTTTGGCTCACTCAGGGATCCGTAGCTTCTTCTCCTCAGCTGTTTCTTGTCCAGCACTCCCAACCTCCTTATATTCCCCTCTCCCACTTCTCTGGTTGCCAGATATAGAGCTTCCTGCCTGGACTTCTATACTGACCCACTGGAGCTGAGTAGCTGTAATCCCTGGTTGTTGTTCCAGAGCGGTACCCTCCGGACCCCTGTTGGGCTTTTGTTGTCTGCTGTTGTCACCCACCTGGGATTATATGTTTTGTCTGTATTGTCTGTCCTCTCCTTGGTGTTTTCCTTTAGTGTCAGTGGTGCGGACTAGTGATCCCACCGCCCTGTTCACTACGTAGGGCTCATCTTAGGGAAAGCCAGGGTTTAGGCACGTGATCGGCGTACGGGTGAGGAACCCGTCTAGAGACGTCAGGGCAGCCAGGTGCCAGCCTCAAGGTGAGTCAGGGGTCACCACCTTTCCCTCTCCCTTGGACAGGGCCTTCCCATTTCCCTCCCTTTGCGTGACGCCGGTCATGACATTGTCTGAACTTACTCATGAAAAGGTACTTCTCAGATTCGCAGTTCAAGACTTCTTTAAGTTCCATTCTCAATTGCAATAGATCTTTCTCAGTCTCCCTGGCGCAGGACAATTTAAGTAATCTCTCTAATTTTTTGAATTTTGTCAGTCAATTCTGCAACTTTTTGTTTTCGCTCTTTTTTTTCTTTCTAGCTCCCAGCTGCATTAAATGGCCTCTAATGACGGCCTTGTGAGATTCCCATAAAGTCGCCCATGTAATATCTTCCCTTACATTTTCCTCAAAGAAGTACCTAATCTGCTTTGCAATGAGGTTACCGTCAACTTCTTGAGCAATCATGGAGTCATTTAAACGCCAGTTAAAGGTTTTAGTAGCATCTTTTGAGGAATTTAAAATAATAAGAAGTGGGGCATGGTCAGAGTGCAAAAATAGTCATATGAATAGTCGTATGAAGCATATTTTGCATGATATAGATCTGATCAATCCTTGAGTATTGGTTATGAATTGTCGAAAAGTAAGAATAATCTCTCTCCCCAGGATTGTGACATCTCCAAGCGTCAACTAATTGCCTGTCCTGTAATAGTTTCCTAATAGTTTTCAGTCTCTTGTAAGGGTAAGATGTCTTACCTTTGGCGGTATCAATATTTGGTTCTAATTAGAGTTGAGCGAACACCTGGATGTTCGGGTTCGAGAAGTTCGGCCGAACTTCCCGGAAATGTTCGGGTTCGGGATCCGAACCCGAACCAAACTTCGTCCCGAACCCCATTGAAGTCAATGGGGACCCGAAGTTTTGGGCACTAAAAAGGCTGTAAAACAGCCCAGGAAAGAGCTAGAGGGCTGCAAAAGGCAGCAACATGTAGGTAAATCCCCTGCAAACAAATGTGGATAGGGAAATGAATTAAAATAAAAATAAAAAAAATAAAAATGAACCAATATAAATTGGACAGAGGTCCCATAGCAGAGAATCTGGCTTCACGTCAGCAGAGAATCAGTCTCTTCATGCCATAGCAGAGAATCTGGCTTCATGTCAGCACAGAATCCGTCTTCATGTCATAGCAGAGAATCAGGCTTCACGTCACCCACCACTGGAACAGGCCACTGTCACACATTTAGGCCCCGGCACCCAGACAGAGGAGAGCGGTCCCGTAACAGAGAATCTGGCCTTATGTCAGCACAGAATCTGTCTTCATGTCATAGCAGAGAATCAGGCTTCACGTCACCCACCACTGGAACAGGCCACTGTCACACATTTAGGCCCCGGCACCCAGACAGAGGAGAGCGGACCCGTAACAGAGAATCTTGCCTTATGTCAGCACAGAATCTGTCTTCATGTCATAGCAGAGAATCAGGCTTCACGTCACCCACCACTGGAACAGGCCACTGTCACACATTTAGGCCCCGGCACCCAGACAGAGGAGAGGTTCATTCAACTTTGGGTTGCCCCGCAATATAATGGTAAAATGAAATTAAAAATAGTATTGAATGAGGAAGTGCCCTGGAGTAGAATAATATGTTGTTATGGGTAGGTAGTTAATATCTAATCTGCACAAGGGATGGACAGGTCCTGTGGGATCCATGCCTGGTTCATTTTTATGAACGTCAGCTTGTCCACATTGGCTGTAGACAGGCGGCTGTGTTTGTCTGTAATGACGCCCCCTGCCGTGCTGAATACACGTTCAGACAAAACGCTGGCCGCCGGGCAGGCCAGCACCTCCAAGGCATAAAAGGCTAGCTCTGGCCACGTGGACAATTTGGAGACCCAGAAGTTGAATGGGGCCGAACCATCAGTCAGTACGTGGAGTGGTGTGCACAGGTACTGTTCCACCATGTTAGTGAAATGTTGCCTCCTGCTAACACGTTCCGTATCAGGTGGTGGTGCAGTTAGCTGTGGCGTGGTGACAAAACTTTTCCACATCTCTGCCATGCTAACCCTTCCCTCAGAGGAGCTGGCCGTGACACAGCTGCGTTGGCGACCTCTTGCTCCTCCTCTGCCTTCGCCTTGGGCTTCCACTGGTTCCCCTGTGACATTTGGGAATGCTCTCAGTAGCGCGTCTACCAACGTGCGCTTGTACTCGCGCATCTTCCTATCACGCTCCAGTGTAGGAAGTAAGGTGGGCACATTGTCTTTGTACCGGGGATCCAGCAGGGTGGCAACCCAGTAGTCCGCACACGTTAAAATGTGGGCAACTCTGCTGTCGTTGCGCAGGCACTGCAGCATGTAGTCGCTCATGTGTGCCAGGCTGCCCAGAGGTAAGGACAAGCTGTCCTCTGTGGGAGGCGTATCGTCATTGTCCTGTGTTTCCCCCCAGCCACGCACCAGTGATGGGCCCGAGCTGCTTTGGGTGCCACCCCGCTGTGAACATGCTTCATCCTCATCCTCCTCCACCTCCTCCTCATCCTCATCCTCCTCGTCCTCCAGTAGTGGCCCCTGTCTGGCCACATTTGTACCTGGCCTCTGGTGTTGCAAAAAACCTCCCTCTGAGTCACTTCGAAGAGACTGGCCTGAAAGTGCTAAAAATGACCCCTCTTCCTCCTCTTCCTCCTGGGCCACCTCCTCTTCCATCATCGCCCTAAGTGTTTTCTCAAGGAGACATAGAAGTGGTATTGTAACGCTGATAACGGCGTCATCGCCACTGGCCATGTTGGTGGAGTACTCGAAACAGCGCAACAGGGCACACAGGTCTCGCATGGAGGCCCAGTCATTGGTGGTGAAGTGTGTCTGATCCACAGTGCTACTGACCCGTGCGTGCTGCAGCTGAAACTCCACTATGGCCTGCTGCTGCTCGCACAGTCTGTCCAGCATATGCAAGGTGGAGTTCCACCTGGTGGGTACGTCGCATATGAGGCGGTGAGCGGGAAGGCCGAAGTTACGCTGTAGCGCAGACAGGCGAGCAGCGGCAGGGTGTGAACGCTGGAAGCGCGAACAGACGGCCCGCACTTTATGCAGCAGCTCTGACATGTCGGGGTAGTTGCGAATGAACTTCTGCACCACCAAATTCAGCACATGCGCCAGGCAAGGGATGTGCGTCAAACCGGCTAGTCCCAGAGCTGCAACGAGATTTCGCCCATTATCGCACACCACCAGGCCGGGCTTGAGGCTCACCGGCAGCAACCACTCGTCGGTCTGTTGTTCTATACCCCGCCACAACTCCTGTGCGGTGTGGGGCCTGTCCCCCAAACATATGAGTTTCAGAATGGCCTGCTGACGTTTACCCCGGGCTGTGCTGAAGTTGGTGGTGAAGGTGTGTGGCTGACTGGATGAGCAGGTGGAAGAAGAGGAGGAGGAAGCTGAGGAGGAGGAGACAGGAGGCAAAGAATGTTGCCCTGCGATCCTTGGCGGCGGAAGGACGTGCGCCAAACAGCTCTCCGCCTGGGGCCCAGCCGCCACTACATTTACCCAGTGTGCAGTTAGGGAGATATAGCGTCCCTGGCCGTGCTTACTGGTCCACGTATCTGTGGTTAGGTGGACCTTGCCACAGATGGCGTTGCGCAGTGCACACTTGATTTTATCGGACACTTGTTTGTGCAGGGAAGGCACGGCTCTCTTGGAGAAGTAGTGGCGGCTGGGAACAACATACTGTGGGACAGCAAGCGACATGAGCTGTTTGAAGCTGTCTGTGTCCACCAGCCTAAATGACAGCATTTCATAGGCCAGTAGTTTAGAAATGCTGGCATTCAGGGCCAGGGATCGAGGGTGGCTAGGTGGGAATTTACGCTTTCTCTCAAATGTTTGTGAGATGGAGAGCTGAACGCTGCCGTGTAACATGGTTGAGATGCTTGGTGACGCAGGTGGTGGTGTTGGTGGTACATCCCATGTTTGCTGGGCGGCAGGTGCCAACGTTCCTCCAGAGGCAGAGGAAGAGGCCGAGGCGGCGGGAGCAGCAGCAGAAGAGGCCGAGGCGGCGGCGGCAGCAGCAGAAGAGGCTGAGGCGGCAGCAGCAGAAGAGGTAGCAGGGGGAGCCTGAGTGACTTCCTTGTTTTTAAGGTGTTTACTCCACTGCAGTTCATGCTTTGCATGCAGGTGCCTGGTCATGCAGGTTGTGCTAAGGTTCAGAACGTTAATGCCTCGCTTCAGGCTCTGATGGCACAGCGTGCAAACCACTCGGGTCTTGTCGTCAGCACATTGTTTGAAGAAGTGCCATGCCAGGGAACTCCTTTGGGGTGCTTGGTCAGTAGCAGGCGGAGTCTCTTGGCGGCGGGTGTTCTGCTTTTGCCCACTGCTCCCTCTTTTGCTACGCTGTTGGCTCGGTCTCACCACTGCCTCTTCCTCCGAACTGTGAAAGTCAGTGGCACGACCTTCATTCCATGTGGGGTCTAGGACCTCATCGTCCCCTGCATCGTCTTCCACCCAGTCTTGATCCCTGACCTCCTGTTCAGTCTGCACACTGCAGAAAGACGCAGCAGTTGGCACCTGTGTTTCGTCATCATCAGAGACGTGCTGAGGTGGTATTCCCATGTCCTCATCATCAGGAAACATAAGTGGTTGTGCGTCAGTGCATTCTATCTCTTCCACCCCTGGGGAAGGGCTAGGTGGATGCCCTTGGGAAACCCTGCCAGCAGAGTCTTCAAACAGCATAAGAGACTGTTGCATAACTTGAGGCTCAGACAGTTTCCCTGGTATGCATGGGGGTGATGTGACAGACTGATGGGCTTGGTTTTCAGGCGCCATCTGTGCGCTTTCTGCAGAAGACTGGAGGGAGATAATGTGAACGTGCTGGATGCACTGTCGGCCACCCAATTGACTAATGCCTGTACCTGCTCAGGCCTTACCATCCTTAGAACGGCATTGGGCCCCACCAAATATCCCTGTAAATTCTGGCGGCTACTGGGACCTGAGGTAGTTGGTACACTAGGACGTGTGGCTGTGGCAGAACGGCCACGTCCTCTCCCAGCACCAGAGGGTCCACTAACACCACCACGACCATGTCTGTGTCCGCGTCCCTTACTAGATGTTTTCCTCATTGTTACCGTTCACCACAATAAGAAAAATATTATTTGGCCCAATGTATTGAATTCAAATTCAGGCCTTTTTTTACAGACACCTAACACTATCTGGCTATCTATTTAGGTACCGTATTACACTAATACAGGCACAGCAGTAATGACAGATTTAGCTGAATATAAATTTGAGGCCTATTATTTAGGCGCTGGGTGACAGGTATCCGTTTGTGGACAGAATTAGACTTGGATATGCACAGTAGCGTGTGTGTGAAGTTATTGAGAATGACCCTATCAGCACCTTGAATCTAATATACCCTTTTAGGGATAGATTTAAAGTAGGCCTGATACAGCAGAACCACTAATTTAGGAAATTGCTAGGTTGGGAATTGTATTTCAACCCAGAACAAAAATATATCCTTTGCCAGACAGCAGACAGTATTACAATTGGTTGGCCACAGTTGAAACACCACATTTAGGGTACTGCTATTTTGGCAATTGTATTTCACCCCTCAATAAAATAGCAAGCACAGCCAAGCCCCTGATGTAGGATATAGCAAAAAAATAACCACACTATTGATGGTTAAATGGACTTGTTGGCAGCTTGCCCCTGATGTAGGATATAGCCAAAAAATAACCACACTATTGATGGTTAAATGGACTTGGTGGCAGCTTGCCCCTGATGTAGGATATAGCCAAAAAATAACCACACTATTGATGGTTAAATGGACTTGGTGGCAGCTTGCCCCTGATGTAGGATATAGCCAAAAAATAACCACACTATTGATGGTTAAATGGACTTGGTGGCAGCTTGCCCCTTATGTAGGATATAGCAAAAAAATTACCACACTATTGATGGTTAAATGGACTTGGTGACAGCTTGCCCCTGATGTAGGATATAGCAAAAAAATAACCACACTATTGATGGTTAAATGGACTTGGTGGCAGCTTGTGCTGGCGCACCACAAGCCACAAAATGGCCGCCGATCACCCCAGAAAAAAGTGACTGAAAAACGCTCTGGGCAGCCTAAAAACAGTGAGCAATTGAATAGCAGCAGTTCAATGATCCACAGCTGTAGATCGATCACTGACTTAAGTGTTTTGGAGGAATTAATCACTGCCCTAACATCGCAGCTGCAACCTCTCCCTACACTAAGCACAGCAGAGTGACGTGCGGCGCTACGTGACTCCAGCTTAAATAGAGGCTGGGTCACATGCTGCACTGGCCAATCACAGCCATGCCAATAGTAGGCATGGCTGTGATGGCCTCGTGGGGCAAGTAGTATGACGCTTGTTGATTGGCTGCTTTGCAGCCTTTCAAAAACGCCGAACACCGAACCCGGACTTTTACTAAAATGTTCGGGTCCGTGTCATGGACACCCCAAAATTCGGTACGAACCCGAACTATACAGTTCGGGTTCGCTCATCCCTACTTCTCACACATTAGGGCCCCTAGAATTCCAGGGCAGGATAACTACCCCACAACTGACCCCATTTTAGAAAGAAGACACCCCAAGGTATTTCTTGATGGGCATAGTGCGTTCATGGAAGTTTTTCTTTTTTGTCACAAGTTAGTGGAATATGAGACTTTGCAAGGAAAAAAAATAAAATAAAAAATCATCATTTTCCGCTAACTTGTGACACAAAATAAAAAATTCTAGGAACCCGCCATGCGCCTCACGGAATACCTTGGGGTGTCTTCTTTCCAAAATGGGGTCACTTGTGGGGTAGTTATACTGCCCTGGCATTTTAGGGGCCCTAAAGCTTGAGAAGAAGTCTGGAATATAAATGTCTAAAAAATGTTACACATTTGGATTCCGTGAGGGGTATGGTGACTTCATGTGAGATTTTATTTTTTGACACAAGTTAGTGGAATATGAGACTTTGTAAGAAAAAAAAGAAAAAAAAGAAAAAAAAATTCCACTAAAAAAAATGTCTGAATGGAGCCTTACAGGGGGGTGATCAATGACAGGGGGGTGATCAGGGAGTCTATATGGGGTGATCACCCCCCTGTCATTGATCACCCCCCTGTAAGGCTCCATTCAGACGTCCGTATGTGTTTTGTGGATCCGATCCATGTATCCGTGGATCCGTAAAAAACATACGGATGTCTGAATGGAGGGGGGTGATCGGGGTGACAGGGGGGTGATCGGGGAGTCTATATGGGGTGATCAGGGGTTAATAAGTGACAGGGGGGATGTACCAGCCAGCGGTCCTCTGACTCAGGTGAGCCTGTAGGACTGTTACACTTTGGCAATTAATCTCTCGGTCTCTAGTTTGGCCGCTTTTATTTGTTTTTTACATGTTCTGTTTTTTTCCTTATAGTTTTTTAGTGCTTCCGTGCTACCCTCCTGTTTTAGTGTTTTATATGCTTTCTTTTTGTCATTTATTGCTTTCTTTACAGTTCTGTTTATCCACATTGGTTACTTTTTGTTCCTTAACCTTTTATTCCCATACGGTATGTACCTCTCACAATGAGATTTTAGGATGCTTTTAACTGCTTACCGACCGCCTAACGCAGTGATGCATCCTGGCGGCGGTCGATTCATTTCTCCTAGACGCATATAGGCGTCATCTCGCGAGACGCGAGATTTCCTGTGAACGCGCTCACACAGGCGCGCGTTCACAGGAACTGCAGGTAAGCGAGTGGATCTACAGCCTGCCAGCGGCGATCGTTCGCTGGCAGGCTGTAGATTCCATTTTTTTTAACCCCTAACAGGTATATTAGACGCTGTTTTGAGCGTCTAATATACCTGCTACCTGGTCCTCTTGTGGTCCCTTTTGCTTGGCTCGACCACCAGAGGACAAAGGCAGCTCTGTAATAAGTGCCACCAAGCGCTACACTACACCCCCCGTCACTTATTAACCCCTGATCACCCCATATAGACTCCCTGATCACCCCCCTGTCATTGATCACCCCCCTGTAAGGCTCCATTCAGACGTCCGTATGTGTTTTACGGATCCATGGATCGGATCCGCAAAACACATACGGACATCTGAATGGAGCCTGACAGGGGGGTGATCACCCCATATAGACTCCCTGATCCCCCCCCCTGTCATTGATCATTCAGACGTCCGTATGTGTTTTACGGATCGGATCCGCAAAACATACATATGTCTGAATGGAGCCTTACAGGGGGGTGATCAGGGAGTCTATATAGGGTGATCACCCCCCTGTCATTGATCACCCCCCTGTAAGGCTCCATTCAGACTTTTTTTTTTGCCACAAGTTTTATTGAAATTGTGTTTTTTTTGTGTTTTTTTTCTTACAATGTCTCATATTCCACTAACTTGTGACAAAAAATAAAATCTCACATGAACTCACCATACCCCTCACGGCATCCAAATGCGTAAATTTTTTTAGACATTTATATTCCAGACTTCTTCTCACGCTTTAGGGCCCCTAAAATGCCAGGATAGTATAAATACCCCACATGTGACCCCATTTCGCAAAGAAGACACCCCAAGGTATTCGCTGAGGGGCATATTGAGTCCATGAAAGATTGAAATTTTTGTCCCAAGTTAGCGGAAAGGGAGACTTTGTGAGAAAAAAAAACAACTCAATTTCCGCTAACTTGTGCCAAATTATAATTTTTTCTATGAACTCGCCATGCCCCTCATTGAATACCTTGGGGTGTATTCTTTCCAAAATGGGGTCACATGTGGGGTATTTATACTGCCCTGGCATTTTAGGGGCCCTAAAGCGTGAGAAGAAGTCTGGAATCCAAATGTCTAAAAATGCCCTCCTAAAAGGAATTTGGGCCCTTTTGCGCATCTAGGCTGCAAAAAAGTGTCACACATGTGGTATCGCCGTACTCAGGAGAAGTTGGGCAATGTGTTTTGGGGTGTCATTTTGCAGATACCCATGCTGGGTGAGATAACTATCTCGGTGAAATGCCAACTTTGCATAAAAAAAATGGGAAAAGTTGTCTTTTGCCGAGATATTTCTCTCACCCAGCATGGTTATATGTAAAGACACCCCAAAACACATTTCCCTACTTCTCCTAAATACGGCGATACCACATGTGTGACACTTTTTTGCAGCCTAGATGCGCAAAGGGGCCCAAATTCCAAAGAGCACCTTTCGGATTTCACAGGGCATTTTTTACACATTTTAATTTCAAACTACTTTTCACACATTAGGGCCCCTAAAATGCCAGGGCAGTATAACTACCCCACAAGTGACCCCATTTTGGAAAGATGACACCCCAAGGTATTCCGTGAGGGGCATGGCGAGTTCCTAGAATTTTTTATTTTTTGTCACAAGCTAGCGGAAAATGAGACTTTGTAAGAAAAAAAAATCATCATTTTCCGCTAACTTGTGACAAAAAATAAAGTTCTATGAACTCACTATGCCCATTAGCGAATACCTTAGGGTGTCTACTTTCCGAAATGGGGTTATTTGTGGGGTTTTTCTACTGTCTGGGCATTGTAAAACCTCAGGAAACATGACAGGTGCTCAGAAAGTCAGAGCTGCTTTAAAAAGCGGAAATTCACATTTTTGTACCATAGTTTGTAAATGCTATAACTTTTACCTAAACCATTTTATTTTTTACCCAAACATTTTTTTTTTATCAAAGACATGTAGAACAATAAATTTAGAGAAATTTATATATAGATGTTTTTTTTAGTTTTTTTTTTAAATTTCGTTTAAATTTCGATTACAAAAAAAGTATAAATTTCAGCAGCAATGAAATACCACCAAATGAAAGCTCTATTAGTGAGAAGAAAAGGAGGTAAAATTGATTTGGGAGGTAATTTGCATGACCGAGCAATAAACTGTGAAAGTAGTGTAGTGCAGAATTGTAAAAAGTGGTCTGGTCATTAAGGGTGTTTAAGCTAGGGAAGATATCCCATTTTGTGGCTGTATTTTTATTTGTGAGGACTTTATCCCATTTAGTTAGGCCTATGGCCTCTCTTAGTTGGCTAAATTTAGCTTTTTTGAAGTTTGGTATTTTTGTTCCTCCCTGTAGAAACGCTCTTTTGAATGATAATTGGAAGGTTTATGGTCACTATTTCCCAGGTGTCCCCCAACCTGCACATCTGTTGGTTAATACTAAGTCCAGTATGGCCGTCCCTCTAGTCGGGTCCTGAACCAGTTGGGAGTGTGATTGTCTTTGGTTATTGCCAAGAACCTGTTTCCTTTATGAGATATACAAGTTTCAGTTTCCCAGTCTATATCTGGGTAGTTGAAGTCCCCCATAATAACCACCTCATTATGATTTGCCGCCTTGTCCATCTCATTTAGTAGTAGATTTTCTGTGGACTCTGGTATATTAGGTGGTTTATAGTAAACTCCTATTAGTAATTTATTGTTGTTTTTAGCTCCATGTATCTCTACCCACAGTGACTCCACATGTTCATGTCCCTCACTTATATCTTCACGGAGTGTGGGCTTTAGACATGACTTTACATAAAGGCAGACCCTCTCCGGTTTTGACGATCCTTTCTAAACAGACTGTAACCTTGTACATTAACTGCCCAGTCATAGCTATCATCCAGCCATGTCTCAGTTATTCCCACTATGTCATAGTCTTCCTCACACATCACTAATTCCAGTTCACCAGTTTTATTAGTCAGGCTTCTGGCATTAGTATACATACATTTGAGAGGTTTATGTATATTTTGTACCCTACACCTTTCCTTCTGAACTGTTCTAGTCCCTCCTTCCATTCCTCCCCCAGTCCCACTACCTTGCCCCCAGGCTCTATCTGCACTATCTTCCCACACTCTATTAGGCCCAGATTACTGGAATCTGCCATACAGACATGGTTTTCCGATGTATTACACTATGAACTACAGAACGCCACAGATTATAGACACTATATAAGGCCCAGAGCTTTGGAATCTGTAATATAGGCACAGTTTTCTGTTGCAGTACAGTATTGGTAACAGAACACCACAGATCAGGCCCAGTTTATTGGTTGTAAAGTTTTGTTTTATTAAGGAAAATAACAAAAGGCATTGCAAACATTATGAAATGCAAATTAAGGGTATCCTTCACCATTATGTATGCATAGATATAAAGGCAATGTCGATCAATGACAAAACTTAAATGAGTATAATGTGTTCAACAAGAACATATGATTGATATATCTAACGTATTTACTCTAATATTTTCAAGCTGAAAATATAGCATGTAATGATAGGCAATCTTTGTTTACGGTTACACTTAAGAAACCTAACATATGGTATTCAAAATAGAAACGTCGAATGGTGAAGGAAGGGAAAGGGAACGGGAAGGGAATCTAGAAAAAAGGAACAAAAAGAAACAAACAAAACAAAACAATGTCACATGTTATTTAATGCATTCAAAAAGAAAAAATCAAATCTCAAGGAAGAAACTTCGATCAAAGTACTTGGCTATCATGTTTGTGGATACATAGTCGATCCATTTGGACCAGATCCCGAGATACTTCTTTGGATTTCCATCAATTGTCCATCTTAATTTTTCGAACCTACTAACTAAAGTTACCTCCTTTAACCATTCTTGTATAGATGGTGTATCTACGCTCGACCAATGCCTTGGAATAATGGTTTTGAGAGCAGCAATTAAAAATGGAAAAAGTCTGTCTCTGAGGCTGGTGTGTTTTTTGTTAAAGATTCCTAACAGGATTAGTTCTTTGTCCACCTCCACTCCAGAAAGTATCTGGTTGAATTTGGACCAGATGTGAGTATAAGAGCCAACTCCTCCACCGCATCTCCAGCAGTGAACTGAAATTTCCGGATTAATCTTGTTCAGAATGACAGGAGTCCTATACCATCTGGAAACAAGTTTAAAGTGTGACTCTTGGAGTCTTGTTGTGAGGTCACTTTGGGTACAGAGGATTGCAAAATTGAAGTGGTTTCTTGTTCATTAAAAGACTTTTGGAGTTCAGTTATCCAACTACTAAGATACGGCGGAGGAAGTACGGTCTCATTAATAATAGAATAGAATTTAGATACACCATGATTGGTCAAGCTGAGCATCATTTTAGAAAGATTGTTTCGGGATGTTTGTGATATGGATTGGAAAGTCATTGAGGCAAAGAGCTTCATAATCTGGTCATATTCATTTTTAGTGAACTGGGGGAGTTTTTTATTTAGTATATAATTAGTGTAGTCCATCGGTGTGTTAACTACTAGCAACTCTTTCAATAGTGTTGCATGGCCATCTGGATGGGAGTTAATCCTGTTTCTTACTAATCTCAGTTTTTTCGGGATTGAAACCAACAGAGGTAGGTCTACAAAGTCAGGTGTTTGTACATTATGTTTCCTTTGGAGATTAAGCTATACTTTAAGCGTGTGTTTAGTGTAGGGGTTATCAACTATATTGTACATATACTTATTATTCTTGGTCTTCCATATTAAACAATTCAGTGGGCACAACGCAACTTCTTCCTCTAAGTCTACCCAATACTTTCTTAATGGATATACATTCCATTCTTTAATTCTCGTTAGCGAAGTAGCCACGCTGTATTTTTCAATGTCTGGAAGACCAAGACCACCCTTATATTTTGGTCTTATTAACATATTATAAGATAGACGATTATGTCCCTTATTCCATATAAAAGCAAGAACTGCCCTTTTAATGATTATGAAAAAGCTTCTGGGAAGAGCCATAGGGATTCATTGTAAGAAATCTAGTATCCTGGGGAGGGTAATCATCTTCACTAGGTTGATATGACCAAACCAGGAGATGCAAAGATCATTCCATTCTTCCAGGTCTGATTTAACTTTCTGAATTAATACGTTAAAATTCAGTGAGTATAAATCATTGGGATTATTTGTAATGTTTATGCCTAAGTATTTAAAATCTGTGGTAGTTGGTTTAAGATTACTGATGGATTTCAACTTGTCCCAAGTTTGACTGTCAATATTCACATTAAAGATAGTAGATTTTGAAAGGTTTATTTTGAAATATGAAAGTCTGCCAAAATCCTTTATTTCCTTGAGGAGATTTGGGATAGAAGTCATTGGATTGGAGACAAAAAATAGAATATCATCCACATAGGCAGCAGATTTATGGATAAGTCTTCTTGTTTCCAAGCCAGCGATTCCCTCATTTTGCCTAACCCTAGCAAGGAGAGGTTCCAAGGATATGATGAAAAGAGGGGATAGAGGGCAACCCTGCCTAGTACTATTATGAATTGTAAAAGGCTGCGATGCTGTCCCATTAACTAGTACTTGTGCAGAGGGGGTAGTGTATAAAGCTTGTATTTTATGAATAAAGGTATCTGGGAGACCAAATCTAGAGAGGGAAGCCATGAGGAAATTCCAGTTGAGCCTGTCAAAGGCTTTTTCAGCGTCAGTTGAAATCAGGGCCAAAGGTATTTTATATTTTTCACTATATTCAATTCCGAATAGGGCCTTCATTATATTGTCTTTGGCTTCTCCTCCCGGCATAAATCCTACCTGTTCAGGGTTAATAATGGTTGGTAAAAAATTTTGCAATCTATTCGCTATTATTTTAGCGTCAATTTTTAGATCATTGTTTAATAATGATATCGGGCGATAATTTTGACACAGGTAGGGTCTTTATCTTCTTTTGGAATGAGCGAGATATTTGCAGCTTATGTTTCTGGCCTAAAGTTTATGGACAGTCCCACCTCATTAAAATATTTAGTCATATGTGGCGCAAGAATTTCCTTGAATCTCTTATAGTAGGATATCCCAAAACCATCTGGACCTGGGCATTTACCCGTTGGTAGCATGCTAATCGCCTCATCTACTTCTTTCTGAGACAGGGGAGATGCTAAGAGCTCCTTTTGATCCTTATTAATGCTAGGCAATTTTATCTGTTTAAGGTAGTTGTGGATATCCGTGTCAGGTGGCCTAGAAACCAAATCATTAGTTTCCAAATTATAAAGCTTATTATAAAAATTTCGGAAGGCTGTAGCTATTTTATCAGTTTTCTGTTCCATATTGCCATTCTCATTTTTAATATTATGTATGGTAGTTTTTATTTCTCTGCCTCTGGATCAGCCTAGCCAATTCCCTACCATATTTATTTGCATGAATAAATTGTCTGTCACGAGGGTGTCAAGAGCCACGTCTGACTCCGTTATACCCGAGGTCAGGAAGTCGCAGCAGGTGGCTGCGCGCTCTATGTATAAAGATAGTGCTGTTTCTTAATGGTAGCTTTCTGGGTTTGCCTTGCAACCCTTTTTGGCTCACTCAGGGATCCGTAGCTTCTTCTCCTCAGCTGTTTCTTGTCCAGCACTCCCAACCTCCTTATATTCCCCTCTCCCACTTCTCTGGTTGCCAGATATAGAGCTTCCTGCCTGGACTTCTATACTGACCCACTGGAGCTGAGTAGCTGTGATCCCTGGTTGTTGTTCCAGAGCGGTACCCTCCGGACCCCTGTTGGGCTTTTGTTGTCTGCTGTTGTCACCCACCTGGGATTATATGTTTTGTCTGTATTGTCTGTCCTCTCCTTGGTGTTTTCCTTTAGTGTCAGTGGTGCGGACTAGTGATCCCACCGCCCTGTTCACTACGTAGGGCTCATCTTAGGGAAAGCCAGGGTTTAGGCACGTGATCGGCGTACGGGTGAGGAACCCGTCTAGAGACGTCAGGGCAGCCAGGTGCCAGCCTCAAGGTGAGTCAGGGGTCACCACCTTTCCCTCTCCCTTGGACAGGGCCTTCCCATTTCCCTCCCTTTGCGTGACGCCGGTCATGACATTGTCTGAACTTACTCATGAAAAGGTACTTCTCAGATTCGCAGTTCAAGACTTCTTTAAGTTCCATTCTCAATTGCAATAGATCTTTCTCAGTCTCCCTGGCGCAGGACAATTTAAGTAATCTCTCTAATTTTTGAATTTTGTCAGTCAATTCTGTAACTTTTTGTTTTCGCTCTTTTTTTTCTTTCTAGCTCCCAGCTGCATTAAATGGCCTCTAATGACGGCCTTGTGAGATTCCCATAAAGTCGCCCATGTAATATCTTCCCTTACATTTTCCTCAAAGAAGTACCTAATCTGCTTTGCAATGAGGTTACCGTCAACTTCTTGAGCAATCATGGAGTCATTTAAACGCCAGTTAAAGGTTTTAGTAGCATCTTTTGAGGAATTTAAAATAATAAGAAGTGGGGCATGGTCAGAGTGCAAAAATAGTCATATGAATAGTCGTATGAAGCATATTTTGCATGATATAGATCTGATCAATCCTTGAGTATTGGTTATGAATTGTCGAAAAGTAAGAATAATCTCTCTCCCCAGGATTGTGACTAGTGTTGAGCGCGAATATTCGAATTGCAAATTTTTTTCTCGAATATCGCAATTTCGAGATTTCGCGAATATTTAGAATATCGTTCTATATATTCGCGAAATCAAATATTCGTTTTTTTTCTTTTTTTTTTTTATTATATTTTTTTCTTTCCCACTTCCCTGAAGTTGTTCTTACCTGTCCTTTGGATTCCTGGCTTCCTGGCTGCTCCAGTCAGTGGCGTTTTCAACTTACTGCTATATTCCATATTAGCTAAATTACAATCTAATCTATATGTGTATTTTACGAAATTTCGCAAAGGTCGCAATTGCGATGCGAGTAATTTAACACGAAATATTCGCATGAAGATTTCAACTTGGCACTGCTATACTCCATATTCTAGCCTAATATGGAATATAGCTGTGCTAAGTTAGCACTGCTATATTCCATATTAGGCTAGAATATGGAGTATAGCAGTGCTAAGTTGAAATCTTCATGCGAATATTTTGTGTTATATTAGTCGCATCGCAATTTTGACTTTTTCAAATGTTCTTAATATTGCTCTAACTTCGTCTTTTAGAATATTACGAATATTCTAAAAGACGAAGTTAGAGCAATATTACGAAATTTCGTAAAATACACATATAGATTGTAATTTAGCTAATATAGTGCTATAATCCCTTTTTTTTCCTGTAATTTTTTTTTGCCTCTTCTGAACTTAAGTTTTGTAAAATATGTACACTATTAAAAATTATTACTATAGCAGTATATTAGCTTAAATACAATCTATGTGTATTTTACGAAATTTTGTAATATTGCTCTAACTTCGTCTTTTTAGAATATTACGAATATTCTAAAAGACGAAGTTAGAGCAATATTAAGAACATTTGCAAAAGTTGAAATTGCGATGCGAGTAATATAACACGAAATAGTCGCATGAAGATTTAAACTTAGGCTAGAATATGGAATATAGCTGTGCTAATATGGAATATAGCAGTGCTAACTTAGCACAGCTATATTCCATATTAGGCTAGAATATGGAATATAGCAGTGCTAAGTTTAAATCTTCATGCGACTATTTCGTGTTATATTACTCGCATCGCAATTTCGACTTTTGCAAATGTTCTTAATATTGCTCTAACTTCGTCTTTTAGAATATTCGTAATATTCTAAGAGACGAAGTTAGAGCAATATTACGAAATTTCGTAAAATACACATATTAGCCTAGCCATAGTCATTAGCATAGGAACGTTGCCTTATACTATCAAGATAAATTTTCGCAATATGCGAAAAAATAATTTCGCGATAATTGGAATAATTGCGAATATTCGATTTCGACGAATATAACACGAATATTCATGCGAATATTCGCGAAATATCGCGAAATCGAATATGGCACCTCCCGCTCATCACTAATTGTGACATCTCCAAGCGTCAACTAATTGCCTGTCCTGTAATAGTTTCCTAATAGTTTTCAGTCTCTTGTAAGGGTAAGATGTCTTACCTTTGGCGGTATCAATATTTGGTTCTAATTAGAGTTGAGCGAACACCTTGATGTTCGGGTTCGAGAAGTTCGGCCGAACTTCCCGGAAATGTTCGGGTTCGGGATCCGAACCCGAACTGAACTTCGTCCCGAACCCGAACCCCATTGAAGTCAATGGGGACCCGAAGTTTTGGGCACTAAAGAGGCTGTAAAACAGCCCAGGAAAGAGCTAGAGGGCTGCAAAAGGCAGCAACATGTAGGTAAATCCCCTGCAAACAAATGTGGATAGGGAAATGAATTAAACTAAAAAATAAAAAAATAAAAATGAATCAATATCAATTGGACAGAGGTCCCATAGCAGAGAATCTGGCTTCACGTCAGCAGAGAATCAGTCTCTTCATGCCATAGCAGAGAATCTGGCTTCATGTCAGCACAGAATCAGTCTTCATGTCATAGCAGAGAATCAGGCTTCACGTCACCCACCACTGGAACAGGCCACTGTCACACAATTAGGCCCCGGCACCCAGACAGAGGAGAGCGGTCCCGTAACAGAGAATCTGGCCTTATGTCAGCGCAGAATCTGTCTTCATGTCATAGCAGAGAATCAGGCTTCACGTCACCCACCACTGGAACAGGCCACTGTCACACATTTAGGCCCCGGCACCCAGACAGAGGAGAGCGGTCCCGTAACAGAGAATCTGGCCTTATGTCAGCACAGAATCTGTCTTCATGTCATAGCAGAGAATCAGGCTTCACGTCACCCACCACTGGAACAGGCCACTGTCACACATTTAGGCCCCGGCACCCAGACAGAGGAGAGCGGACCCGTAACAGAGAATCTTGCCTTATGTCAGCACAGAATCTGTCTTCATGTCATAGCAGAGAATCAGGCTTCACGTCACCCACCACTGGAACAGGCCACTGTCATACATTTAGGCCCCGGCACCCAGACAGAGGAGAGGTTCATTCAACTTTGGGTTGCCCCGCAATATAATGGTAAAATGAAATTAAAAATAGTATTGAATGAGGAAGTGCCCTGGAGTAGAATAATATGTTGTTATGGGGAGGTAGTTAATATCTAATCTGCACAAGGGATGGACAGGTCCTGTGTGATCCATGCCTGGTTCATTTTTATGAACGTCAGCTTGTCCACATTGGCTGTAGACAGGCGGCTGTGTTTGTCTGTAATGACGCCCCCTGCCGTGCTGAATACACGTTCAGACAAAACGCTGGCCGCCGGGCAGGCCAGCACCTCCAAGGCATAAAAGGCTAGCTCTGGCCACGTGGACAATTTGGAGACCCAGAAGTTGAATGGGGCCGAACCATCAGTCAGTACGTGGAGGGGTGTGCACAGGTACTGTTCCACCATGTTAGTGAAATGTTGCCTCCTGCTAACACGTTCCGTATCAGGTGGTGGTGCAGTTAGCTGTGGCGTGGTGACAAAACTTTTCCACATCTCTGCCATGCTAACCCTTCCCTCAGAGGAGCTGGCCGTGACACAGCTGCGTTGGCGACCTCTTGCTCCTCCTCTGCCTTCGCCTTGGGCTTCCACTGGTTCCCCTGTGACATTTGGGAATGCTCTCAGTAGCGCGTCTACCAACGTGCGCTTGTACTCGCGCATCTTCCTATCACGCTCCAGTGTAGAAAGTAAGGTGGGCACATTGTCTTTGTACCGGGGATCCAGCAGGGTGGCAACCCAGTAGTCTGCACACGTTAAAATGTGGGCAACTCTGCTGTCGTTGCGCAGGCACTGCAGCATGTAGTCGCTCATGTGTGCCAGGCTGCCCAGAGGTAAGGACAAGCTGTCCTCTGTGGGAGGCGTATCGTCATTGTCCTGTGTTTCCCCCCAGCCACGCACCAGTGATGGGCCCGAGCTGCTTTGGGTTCCACCCCGCTGTGAACATGCTTCATCCTCATCCTCCTCCACCTCCTCCTCATCCTCATCCTCCTCGTCCTCCAGTAGTGGGCCCTGTCTGGCCACATTTGTACCTGGCCTCTGGTGTTGCAAAAAACCTCCCTCTGAGTCACTTCGAAGAGACTGGCCTGAAAGTGCTAAAAATGACCCCTCTTCCTCCTCTTCCTCCTGGGCCACCTCCTCTTCCATCATCGCCCTAAGTGTTTTCTCAAGGAGACATAGAAGTGGTATTGTAACGCTGATAACGGCGTCATCGCCACTGCCCATGTTGGTGGAGTACTCGAAACAGCGCAACAGGGCACACAGGTCTCGCATGGAGGCCCAGTCATTGGTGGTGAAGTGTGTCTGATCCACAGTGCGACTGACCCGTGCGTGCTGCAGCTGAAACTCCACTATGGCCTGCTGCTGCTCGCACAGTCTGTCCAGCATATGCAAGGTGGAGTTCCACCTGGTGGGTACGTCGCATATGAGGCGGTGAGCGGGAAGGCCGAAGTTACGCTGTAGCGCAGACAGGCGAGCAGCGGCAGGGTGTGAACGCTGGAAGCGCGAACAGACGGCCCGCACTTTATGCAGCAGCTCTGACATGTCGGGGTAGTTGCGAATGAACTTCTGCACCACCAAATTCAGCACATGCGCCAGGCAAGGGATGTGCGTCAAACCGGCTAGTCCCAGAGCTGCAACGAGATTTCGCCCATTATCGCACACCACCAGGCCGGGCTTGAGGCTCACCGGCAGCAACCACTCGTCGGTCTGTTGTTCTATACCCCGCCACAACTCCTGTGCGGTGTGGGGCCTGTCCCCCAAACATATGAGTTTCAGAATGGCCTGCTGACGTTTACCCCGGGCTGTGCTGAAGTTGGTGGTGAAGGTGTGTGGCTGACTGGATGAGCAGGTGGAAGAAGAGGAGGAGGAAGCTGAGTAGGAGGAGGAGGAGACAGGAGGCAAAGAATGTTGCTTGTTTTTAAGGTGTTTACTCCACTGCAGTTCATGCTTTGCATGCAGGTGCCTGGTCATGCAGGTTGTGCTAAGGTTCAGAACGTTAATGCCTCGCTTCAGGCTCTGATGGCACAGCGTGCAAACCACTCGGGTCTTGTCGTCAGCACATTGTTTGAAGAAGTGCCATGCCAGGGAACTCCTTGAAGCTGCCTTTGGGGTGCTCGGTCCCAGATGGCGGCGGTCAGTAGCAGGCGGAGTCTCTTGGCGGCGGGTGTTCTGATTTTGCCCACTGCTCCCTCTTTTGCTACGCTGTTGGCTCGGTCTCACCACTGCCTCTTCCTCCGAACTGTGAAAGTCAGTGGCACGACCTTCATTCCATGTGGGGTCTAGGACCTCATCGTCCCCTGCATCGTCTTCCACCCAGTCTTGATCCCTGACCTCCTGTTCAGTCTGCACACTGCAGAAAGACGCAGCAGTTGGCACCTGTGTTTTGTCATCATCAGAGACGTGCTGAGGTTGTATTCCCATGTCCTCATCATCAGGAAACATAAGTGGTTGTGCGTTAGTGCATTCTATCTCTTCCACCCCTGGTGAAGAGCTAGGTGGATGCCCTTGGGAAACCCTGGCAGCAGAGTCTTCAAACAGCATAAGAGACTGCTGCATAACTTGAGGATCAGACAGTTTCCCTGATATGCATGGGGGTGATGTGACAGACTGATGGGCTTGGTTTTCATGCGCCATCTGTGCGCTTTCTGCAGAAGACTGGGTGGGAGATAATGCACCCATTTTATCGGACACTGTGCACTGTCGGCCACCCAATTGACTAATGCCTGTACCTGCTCAGGCCTTACCATCCTTAGAACGGCATTGGGCCCCACCAAATATCCCTGTAAATTCTGGCGGCTACTGGGACCTGAGGTAGTTGGTACACTAGGACGTGTGGCTGTGGCAGAACGGCCACGTCCTCTCCCAGCACCAGAGGGTCCACTAACACCACCACGACCATGTCCGCGTCCCTTATTAGATGTGTTCCTCATTGTTCCCGTTCACCACAATTTTGAGAATGGCAAATTTGGGAATAGTTTTTCAACCCAGAAAAAAAAAAGGGCTTTTACGGTCGCTACAAATAACTTGACCAGTTAAAACAGTACAGATTTGCTTGAATAGAAATGTGAGACCTGTTTTTTTTTGCACTGTGTGACAGGTTAGGGTTTAATCTCAGAATCAGACTTCTATCTGCATGGTAGCGTGTGTCTTAGGTTTTTCTGAATGACACTATCAGTACCTTCAATGTAAGATATCCTTTTTGGGATAGATTTCAAGTAGGCCTCATATACCAGAAACTAGTTATTTTGAGAATGGCAAATTTGGGAATAGTTTTTCAACCCAGAACAAAAAGTGTGCTTTTACGGTCACTACAAATAACTTGACCAGCTAAAACAGTACAGATTTGCTTGAATCGAAATGTCAGGTCTATTTTTTAGGCGCTTGGTGACAGGCTCAACTTGCCCCTGATGTAGTATATGGCCAAAAAATAACCACACTGTTGATGGTTAAATGCACTTGGGTGACACAGGCTCAGCCTGCACCAGATGTAGTTTATGGCCAAAAAATAATCAGACTGTTGATGGTTAAATGCACTTCGGTGACACAGGCTCAGCCTGCAGCTGATGTAGGATATAGCACAAAATAACCACACTATTGATGGTTAAATACACTTGGTGATAGCTTGTGCTGGCGCACCACAAGTCACAAAATGGCCGCCGATCACCCCAGAAAAAAAGTGATCAAAAAACCCTCTGGGCAGCCTCAAAAAAGTGAGCAAATCAATATTAGCACTTCAATGATCCACAGCTGCAGATCGATCACAGAATGAAGTCTTTTGGAGGAGTTAATCTGCCTAATCTCGCCCTAACGTCGCAGCTGCAACCTCTCCCTATGCTTCAATCAGCAGAGTGACGTGCAGCGCAACGTGACCCAAGCTTATATAGAGGCTGGGTCACATGCTGCACTGGCCAATCACAGCCATGCCAATAGTAGGCAACGCTGTGATGGCCTCTTGGGGCAAGTAGTATGACGCTTGTTGATTGGCTGCTTTGCAGCCTTTCAAAAAGCGCCAAGAAAGCGCCGAACACGGACTTTTACGAAAATGTTCGGGTCCGTGTCACGGACACCCCAAAATTCGGTACAAACCCGAACTATACAGTTCGGGTTCGCTCATCCCTAGTTCTAATGTAATATTAAAATCTCCACCTAACACTAAGTTACCTTCTTGAAAAGAGTCTACCAAGGACATGTTTTAGGAAGCATGCTTGTTCTTTGTTAGGAACGTATATAATTAACAATGATGATAATTTCGTTTCCAATCGACCCTTTCAAAAGAATGTACCTGCCTTCCGTATCTATAATTTTGTCTTTTTCCTTAAAGTCTAGGTGTTTACTAATCAGAATGGAAACTCCTTTCCTTCTTTTTAATGGAGTAATAGCATTATACCATATCGTATATGTTTTGTTTTTAGTTTGTGGTGTGTGACTTTTTGAAGTGTCTCTTGTATCATGGCTATTCCTACATTTTTATCTCAAGCTTGTGTGGAGGGAGATCTCCGGGGGGGAAAGAGAAAACTCCCTCAAAGTATTAGAAACTGTGATCACCCTGTACTTGACAGAGGGCCAACGTACTCCTGTACGTTGGCCCTCTGTCAAGTACAGGGTGATCACAGTTTCTAATACTTTGAGGGAGTTTTCTCTTTCCCCCCCGGAGATCTCCCTCCACACAAGCTTGAGATAAAAATGAATTGAACAATTCAAAAAAAGAACCAATATGTAAAAATGAAATAAGGTTAGGGACAAAACATCCAGATGTCCCCGGCGCCTGTAGTAGTAAATAAGAGAACACAGATATGTATAAGTATGATAATCAACATGGGTGTAGTTGAGAAGGGAATAGACACAATGTAACATTTCTATGATATAAATCTAGCAACGTGAACTGACATGTAAACTGTCTCGTATGACGCTAAACGTCAGACAAATACTTAGTAATGTTTACTGTAACCATATTGAACAGAACTTGCATCAATCACCACTTATGGACCCTCGGTATTTATGAGGAGTTTTGGGATAAAACTATTCTGATGCTCTGGATTTTTTGGCATGTGTAGGAGTCACCGTATGCCAATTTTCTCCATGTGGAAGGGCAGGAAACCATCCTCTTCTCCTAAAATAGTCCAATCTTAAATCTGTAGATCTGTAAGTTCCAGCTTTTGCAAAATTGAAGGAAGATCTTCTGGGGTCTTAATAGTATAAGTCTTACTTTGGTAGGTAATGAGTAACCCCAGAGGAAAGAGACATCTGTATTTGATGCCTCTGTCACAAAGCTCTCTAGTAAGCGGTTGGAGGAGACTTCTGACATAGAGAGTAAATCTAGAAATGTCCTGATAGAGAGAAATGTCACTATTTTCCCATTCTATCCTTTTGCAAGATGTTTTCTTTAGTTCTGAAGCTTTGGAGACAGCATAGAACGTCCCGCTGGGCCTCGCTTTGAACACGTCTAGGTCTATAGACCCGATGCGCTCTTTCAATAAAGAGATCTGTTTTTCATCTTGTTGTAAAAGCTCGTTAAAGAGCTATGTCAATACAGACTGGATGTCCTTATCCAGCACCGATTCGGGCAGACCTTTAACTCTAATATTGTTTCTGCGTGATTTGTTTTCCAAATCATCAATATGCAGTTTCATTCTGTACATTTCGGTGCAGTACTTTTGTCTATAATCTGTGGCGTTCTGTAGCCAACAGTGTGCTAAGTCAGAAAACAGTGTGTGTATTGCAGATTCCAATAAACTGGGCCTGATCTGTGGTGTTCTGTTACCAATACTGTACTGCAACAGAAAACTGTGCCTATATTACAGATTCAAAATCTCCGGCCCTTATATAGTGTCTATAATCTGTGGCGTTCTGTAGTTCATAGTGTAATACATCGGAAAACCATGTCTGTATGGCAGATTCCAGTAATCTGGGCCTAATAGAGTGTCTAGAATCTGCGGTGTTCTGTATACAATGCTGTACTACATCAGAAAAGATTGTATTGCAGATTCCAATGCTTCTGGGCCCTCTATAGTGTCTATAATCTTTCAAAATATTTTTATTAGGTTTTTCAAAGTGTAAGTACACTTATAATTAAGTAAATTATAAATATCAACATGGAATTATAATACTTTACATGTTACATAATATTAATAAGAATTACATGTTCTATCTTCGTCATTCCATTTGATACTTTTGGAGAAGAAAAAAAAAAGAATATAGATAATGTAAATTAAATAACAAACATTTTAAACCTGCAGGTGAGGCAGTGATTTATGCTAGATTCTGAAGTAATAACTTCATTAGTATGTCTGAGTTTCTATTAAGAAAGAGACACACAAATTTTCAGTTGTTATTTGTTGTATTAACATCTGGTCAGTCCAGGTGTCAGTTGATTTTCTTAAACTATGGTTTAGTTCTCGGGCTAGTTCTCCTCGGCTTCAATCATGTCCAGAAGAGTCTATTATTGTGAGCGAGCGAATATATTCTGAGTGTGTCTTAAAGATTACTCGGGAAGTGTATTAACCAGCATTCACATTTTTTTTTTACACTTCTGTCCATTCCCTAACTGCCACGCGAAGGCCTGTTCCGCAATGTAGTTTTTAGATACTAAAGAGATGATGTCGTTTATTTCCGGTATGGTTTTTGTCTTCTATAATTTCGCTATTGTAAGTCTAGTAGCAATCATAATGTGACATATTGGGTTTCTCCAGTCTGGTGGTATATTTTCAAGTCCGATGTTTAAAAGAAAAAATTCCGGTTTGAGAACATTATTTTTTTACTGTGATCAACAGGATAAGGCTGTCTAGGTCTTTACCTAATTTTTTTTAACTTGGGACATGTCCTGAAAATGTGTTTGATCATTCCTACCTTGCCGCAGTCTCTCCAGCATTTATCTGAATGATCTGGATATATGTCGTGTAGCTTCTTTGGGGTGAAGTACCATCTCGATTGAATCTTAAAGAACTGCTCCCTGTGCAGTGTGCATGTCGTTGCTTTGCGTAAATTAGTGTAAGCAGTTTCCCAATCTCTGGGTTTAAATGCTTTCCCCAGATGGGGGTCGGAGCCGACTGAGCATGGTGGAGGACGTGTGCGTCTGAGCCCCTCGCCATAAGCCCGGTCTTTTAGCCTATTTTACAGCTACCCGTCGAGATTATGGGGAAGATTAGCAGAGATAAGAAAGGGGAATTGAGAGCACCCCGAAACTGAAAAGCTTGCAAAGCGATATGAACAAGTACGTCTGCAAAAAGACTTCTTCGTCTCAGCCGGAGCGGGGGAAAGCTGTGCGACATACGCCAGCTGTGGAGACGCGGGAAGAAGACTCTGATGGCGACAGTTTGGATGCCTGCTCTGAAATACAAGGTGAGCGGGACGCTTTACCAATCACCAGAGCATTCCTACAACAATCGCTGGCTCAATCGCTAGACAAAGCTTTGTCACCAGTCCTGAAAGAGCTGTCAGACATTAAGGCAGAGGTTCTGCATATGGGCCACAGAGTGGAGGCCTTGGAGGACTCACATTCCCTCATGACGCAGCACAGTGCAGGGATGCAGTCGCAACTTGCCTCGGTCTGTAAACAGGTGAATACTGCTTTTTTGCACCTGGAAGACCAAGAGAACAGGGGTCGACGCAAGAACATCCGCTTAAGAGGAATCCCTGAGTCGATCACTGCAGAGGAGTTGACACCCACAGTACGCCATTTATTTGACATGCTTGTGGGCAAAGAGCGCGCAGACGCCATTGTTATTGAACGCGCCCATAGAGCCCTGCGTCCGAAACCGCCGGCCACAGAACCTCCCAGAGATGTGGTATGTGCTCTTATGAACTACCTAGATACTGCGGCCTTGCTTAGAGCTGCGAGAGAAGCGGGTGATCTCTTACTGGAAGAGAGTAAGATCCTATTGTTTCAGGACTTGGCGGCCAGCACGTTGGCGAAACGAAGAGCTTTTCGTCCATTAACTAATGCCTTAAGGGAGAAGAAGCTCCCAGTGAAGTGGCTCTTCCCTTTTTGGTCTGACAACCACCATTAAGGGACGGCAATATACGGTGCGAGCACCAGAAGATTTGCCTAGGATGTGGGAGACATTACAGATGGAACCACTGGAAATCCCATCATGGCTACCAACGTCATTCCTGCCAGATTTACCTCAGCTCCCACAGAACCTGCAGTGGCAGACGGCGAGCAAAGGCCGCTCGCCGAGGAAGAAAGCCGCCTGAGAAACAGGACTCTGCTCATGGAGGTTACCTTATATATGTTTAAGTTTCCCTCTGAGATAGCAGAGTTGGCGTCCCCAGTCAGGGGTTTAATGCTATCCTACATACTAACCTACAAGTTTTACCCCATTGTACTTACATGTTGTTATTTGATGTAATTACGGGTACTCTTTTTTCAGATTGATAGGCCGGGTGGATGGAGATGGGTCCTGTGACTTCTCCACACATGTCACCCCCCACTGGCCTTAATTATTTGGCCAGCGTGTGTTCACAGCGCCGCGAGACGCCATTGGGCTCTATAATCCCCTTGTTTTGTTCATATTCACTTTTGAATGTTATTGTTTATGTCCTGTCTTGCTTGACATCTACTGTACTGCTGGTCTCTTAGATAGATGCTTATTTGGATATGGCTGAAGTGAAAGTATACCCCCTTAATGTTAATGGCGCTAATAGCCCTCAAAAGAGGAGTCAACTATATCACACATTAAAGAAAGAACATGTTGATATTGCCTTTATACAGGAGACTCACTTCAGGCATATGCATATACCTAATGTGATTAGCAAACAATTCCCCCAATGGTATCATGCGTCCCATTCGTCGGCCTCAAGGGGCGTCTCTATAGGTGTTGGGAAGAATGTCCCATTCCAACTGTTAGCTAAAATAGCAGACCCGGAGGGCAGGTACCTGTTGGTTAAAGGGGAAATTCTTAACTTAACTGTTACCATGGCGAACCTATATGTTCCAAACTGTAACCAGATTAGGTGGATTTTGCAGACACTCGACATCCTGAAACCTTTTGCGGAAGGGTTACTAATCATGGGAGGAGATCTGAACATGATCTTTGACCCCATGAAGGACACCACGTCTAGAAGTAGGAGTATGCCAGTTAGACATCTCAAAACTATCCGTCAAGGATCTGCTACCCCCTCAATACCATGAGTTCCAGGATGTCTGCGACAAGAAAAACGAAGACAAGCTGCCACCACACCGACCTTACGACTGCCCTATAGAACTGTTGCCCGGGGCCGAAATACCCTTTGGCAGTATCTACCCCCTCTCAGAGCCTGAACTCAAGGCTCTGAAAGAGTACCTTGACGAGGACCTGAGGAAGGGGTTCATCCGGCCCTCCACCTCCCCCGCGGGAGCCCCCTTTTTCTTCGTAGAGAAAAAAGACTCCTCCTTGCGTCCCTGCATAGACTACAGAAAGCTTAACGACATAACCGTAAAAAAATGGTACCCGCTCCCACTGATTTCATAACTCCTCGAGAGACTCCGGGCAGCGAAGATCTTCACTAAACTCTACCTTCGAGGGGCCTACAATCTTGACCGAATCCGCCCTGGGGACGAATGGAAGACCGCCTTCCGGACACGTTATGGTCATTTCGAGTACCTGGTCATGCCTTTCGGACTCTGCAATGCTCCCGCCACCTTCCAGCACTTCAGGGACATGCTGGATCTGTTTGTAGTCGTTTACCTGGACGACATCTTGATCTTCTCTGAAGACCTCGAGCAGCACCGCGAACACGTCCGCAGGGTACTGCAGAGACTCCGACAGAACTCTCTCTATATCAAGCTAGAGAAATGTGAGTTTGAGCGAACCACCACTCAGTTCCTCGGATAAATCATCTTCCCAGAGGGCCTAAGTATGGACCCGGGGAAGGTCCAAGCTGTGATGAACTGGCCCGTTCCAAGAAACGAGAAGGAGATACAAAAATTCATTGGCTTCGCCTACTTCTATCGGAAGTTTATCCGGAACTTCTCCAAGGTCCTAGCACCAATCACCCAACTCACCAAGAAGGCAGTCCCCTTCTCCTGGACACCCGAGGCCCAGGAGGCCTTCACCAAGTTGAAACTCCTCTTCACTTCTGCCCCAATCCTAATCCACCTGAACCCCGAGCTCCCATTTACAGTCTAAGTGGATGCATCAGACTCCGCGGTGGGGGCAGTTTTGTCACAACGGACAGGGGAGAGGATGCTATTACACCCGTGTGCATATTTCTCCCGCCAGATGTCCCCCTCCGAGAAGAACTATGACATCGGGAACAAAGAACTACTGGCGATCAAGGATGCCTTCTCCTAGTGGAGACACCTGCTGGAGGGAGCAACCAACCCCATAATCGTACTAACTGACCACAAGAACCTCGAGTTCATCCGCAGCGCTAAAAGACTCTCAGCCAGACAGGCCAGATAGGCTCCCTATTCTTTTCCCGTTTCAACTTTCTCATCACCTATCGCCCTGGATCAAAAAACGGCAAGGCTGACGCCCTCTCCAGAATGTTTTCCGAGCCCTCACAGAGTAACAAGGGCCAAAATAACATCTTACCCGAGAGAAGGGTCGTAGGGGCCACCTACTCTAAAGAACTCCTGGGCACAATCAAAGAAGGATACGAAAATGACCCCTTCCTCGCCCACCCCACAGGAAATATCTGCCTTACGTTTAAGAACGGTCATTGATTTCATCAGGACCTACAACTATATGTACCAGAAATCGCACGGCTGGAAGTGCTCAAACTCAACCATGACTCCAAGCTGGCCGGCCATTTTGGCACAAGAAAGACCCAGGAGCTTCTCTCCCGCTCCTTCTGGTGGCCAACAAACAAGGAAGACATCAAGAGGTACATCTCCTCGTGCACGGTCTGTGCCCGCAATAAGACTCCTCTGTCCTCTCCCGTGGGTCTGTTACAACCCCTCCCTATTCCCTCCCGCCCCTGGGGCTCGATCTCCATGGACTTTGTGGTAGACCTTCCTCCTTCAAAAGGGATGAACACCATCCTGGTTGTGGTCGACCGTCTCACCAAGATGGCCCATTTCATCCCCTACAAAGGCATACCCACCGCCAAACAGACGGTCGATCTTATTCTCAGAGAGGTCTTCAGGCTGCATGGGATCCCGGACAACGTGGTCTCTGACCGAGGCGTACAATTTGACTCAAAGTTCTGGAAGAACTTCTGCCTGGCGCTCGGGGTTAAAGTGAACCTGTCCTCCGCTTTCCACCCTCAGACAAACGGGCAGACTGAGAGAACTAATCATACCCTAGAGCAGTACCTACGCTGTTTCAGCTCCCACCTGCAGGATGACTGGCTTGACCATCTCCCCACGGCCGAGTTTGCCTACAACAATGCTGAGCACAGCTCAACCAAGCACAGCCCCTTCTTTGCTAACACAGGCTCGCACCCGGTGTTCATTCCCCACCTGCCCGTCGCCTCCACCCTCCTAGCAGTGGCCGAAAGCCTAACAACGCTACAGGAGGCACAAAAGAACATTATAGACAACCTCCAGCTCGCCCAGAGGTACTTTAAACAGGGAGCAGACAGACATCGCAAACCCACCCCGGGCTTCCATGTGGGAGACAAGGTGTGGCTGTCCACCAGGAACCTCAGATTGAAGGTCCCCTCCAAAAAGTTGTCCCAAAGATACATGGGTCCGTTCCGGATCACCGCACAAATCAACGAGGTCATGTTCCGGCTCGACCTTCCGGACTCCATTAGGGTGCACCCTGTCTTCCATTGCTCACTCCTCAAGCCATACGTGGAGAACACCTTCACAGGCGCTTACTGCCGCCTGGCCTGACCCACCGCCTGCCTACCGACTACGCCTCTGCCAGACTTCCTGCACCTACTACCTGCCTGCGGTCCTTGCCACTGGGCTCCACTCCTACCTCCAGCCAGCGGTCTTCTGACTCAGGTGAGCCTGTAGGACTCTTACACTTTGGCAATTAATCTCTTGGTCTCTAGTTTGGCCGCTTTTATTAGTTTTTTACATGTTCTATTTTTTTCCTTATAGTTTTTCAGTGCTTCCGTGCTACCCTCCTGTTTTAGTGTTTTATATTCTTTCTTTTTGTCATTTATTGCTTTCTTTACAGTTCTGTTTATCCACATTGGTTTCTTTTTGTTCCTTAACCTTTTATTCCCATCCCGTACCTCTCACAATGAGATTTTAGGATGCTTTTAAAGATATCCCATTTTGTGGCTGTATTTTTATTTGTGAGGACTTTATCCCATTTAGTTAGGCCAATGGCCTCTCTTAGATGGCTAAATTTAGCTTTTTTGAAGTTTGGTATTTTTGTTCCTCCCTGTAGAAACGCTCTTTTGAATGATAATTGGAAGGTTTATAGTCACTATTTCCCAGGTATCCCCCAACCTGCACATCTGTTGTTCTGTCAGGCCTATCGGTTAATACTAAGTCCAGTATTGCCGTCCCTCTAGTCGGGTCCTGAACCAGTTGGGAGTGTAATTGTCTTTGGTTATTGCCAAGAACCTGTTTCCTTTATGAGATATACAAGTTTCAGTTTCCCAGTCTATATCTGGGTAGTTGAAGTCACCCATAATAACCACCTCATTATGATTTGCCGCCTTGTCTATCTCATTTAGTAGTAGATTTTCTGTGGACTCTGGTATATTAGGTGGTTTATAGTAAACTCCTATTAGTAATTTATTGTTGTTTTTAGCTCCATGTATCTCTACCCACAGTGACTCCACATGTTCATGTCCCTCACTTATATCTTCACGGAGTGTGGGCTTTAGACAGGACTTTACATGAAGGCAGACCCCTCCCCCTCTCCGGTTTTGACGATCCTTTCTAAACAGACTGTAACCTTGTACATTAACTGCCAGTCATAGCTATCATCCAGCCATGTCTCAGTTATTCCCACTATGTCATAGTCCTCCTCACACATCACTAATTCCAGTTCACCAGTTTTATTAGTCAGGCTTCTGGCATTAGTATACATACATTTGAGAGGTTTATGTATATTTTGTACCCTACACCTTTCCTTCTGAACTGTTCTAGTCCCTCCTTCCATTCCTCCCCCAGTCCCACTACCTTGCCCCCGGTCTCTATCTGCACTATCTTCCCACACTCTATAAGGCCCAGATTACTGGAATCTGCCATACAGGCATGGTTTTCCGATGTATTACACTATGAACTACAGAACGCCACAGATTATAGACACTATAGAGGGCCCAGAAGCATTGGAATCTGCAATACAATCTTTTCTGATGTAGTACAGCATTGTATACAGAACACCGCAGCGAAGCCATGCTGATATGGCGTTATTTGCTTATTTCCGTTAAGATACTCTAACATAGCATCTCTCAGAAAACCTTCAAACAGTTTACCCACAACAGATGTTAAACTTACCGGTCAGGCTCTGTTTTTGGACTCTTTTTGAATATTGGCACCACATTTGCCATGCTCCAATCCTGTGGGACATTTCCTGTCAGTATAGAATCTGCAAATATCAGAAATAAGGGTCTGGCTATGACATTACTTAATTCCCATACGGGGGTGTATGCCATCCGGTCCTGGCGATTTGTCTATTTTAACCACCTCAGCCCCCCTAGCTTAAACACCCTTAATGACTAGGCCACTTTTTACACTTCTGCACTACACTACTTTCACCGTTTATTGCTCGGTCATGCAACTTACCACCCAAATTAATTTGACCTCCTTTTCTTCTCACTAATAGAGCTTTCATTTGGTGGTATTTCATTGCTGCTGACATTTTTACTTTTTTTGTTATTATTCGAAATTTACAGATTTTTTTTTTGGCAAAAAATGACATTTTTCACATTCAGTTGTAAATTTTTTTAAAAAACGACATCCATATATCATTTTTTCTCTAAATTTATTGTTCTACATGTCTTTGATTAAAAAAAAGTTTGGGTAAAAAAAAAATGGTTTGATTAAAAGTTATAGCGTTTACAAACTATGGTACAAAAATGTGAATTTCTGTTTTTTGAAGCAGCTCTGACTTTCTGTAAAAGTACAGCCTGGATCGCAGCGGCTCCTTGTGACTCCGCCCACTTACCTCCGGGCCTTAAATAGAAGACAGGTGCTAAGCAGGGTGTTCCACTAATGGAGTGCGCACCCTGCTAGCTCCATTGCATCTGAGGACTCTGTCCACATATCCAGACCTGGATCCCTAACAACATTGTGAAGGACTGCCTACCTTCTTGCCACTGGCTTCCCCACTGCTGGCTTCCTAGCCAGGACCAACTAACCGCAAGTATATGCCTGTTACCTACTCTGATTAAGGTCCTGGAACTCAGAGTGGGGTGGTTCCTGCTGGTGTGAGGCGATATTCCCAAACCAACACTGAACTCAGGACATGCTATACAAACTCTGAACCTGCTGCATATTATATACTAAACTGAGGACATGCTATACTAACTCTGAACCTACTGCATATTATATACTAAACTGAGGACATGCTATACTAACTCTGAACCTGCTGCATTTTATATACTAAACTAAGGACATGCTATACTAACTCTGAACCTGCTGCATATTATATACTAAACTGAGGACATGCTATACTAACTCTGAACCTGCTGCATATTATATACTAAACTGAGGACATGCTATACTAACTCTGAACCTACTGCATATTATATACTAAACTGAGGACATGCTATACTAACTCTGAACCTACTGCATATTATATATTAAAACTGAGGACATGCTATACTAACTCTGAACCTACTGCATATTATATACTAAAACTGAGGACATGCTATATACTAACCCTGAACCTATGGCATACTATAGACTAAACTGAGGGCATACTATATACTAACTCTGAACTGTGCACAAGCTTATACTAACTTGTGACTCCTGTAATACTGGGGGACCTTCCTTTCCAGCAGTAACTAATTAGATGGATAGCGGTAAATGATTTTGTTACCCCAAACTCTCCGCCCAAGACTGAGAGAGACGCCTGGGGTACAACTGAGTAACCGCGAATCCCACAGCCAAAAACAAGGGCGGTGGGATAATAGTGGATGTCCATTGCTTCCGCAGTTGAGATCCTAACTGATCAACTAGGTGCGTTACATATTAGTGGAACCCACATGGATCCAGCGGAGGTTGCAGGTCACCTCGTCACCCTCACTAAGAGGGTGGAGACCCTCAATGTGACTGTACAACATCTCCAGCTAGAAAACCAGGCACTACGGCAACTTGTCACTCAGGGGCCAGGACACCCCCGTGATGGACCAGAACCCAAGGTCAGCCCACCTGAGATATTCTCGGGTGACTGAAGGCAGTTCAGGGATTTCCTGAACGCGTGCAAACTAATGTTTGAGCTGCAGCCCCGGACTTATCCAACTGACAGAACAAAAGTACTTACCATGATCTCTTACCTCAGGGGGGAGCCCAGAGCATGGGCCAATACTTATTTAGAAAAGGAAGACCCAGTCCTGGATTCCTTCCCTCTGTTCCTTGAAAAAATGGCCCTTCTCTACGAGGACCATAGTAAACAGCTGACCGCTGAGACCGCTATACGCAGCCTTAAACAAGGGAGTGAACCAGGTTCCCAGCTCAAGGATGCTCTAATTAATGACCATGCTAATACCCCCCCCCTGGTCTTTCGCAGAACCAACAGGGTCTCCTTTACAAGGACAGCCAACTGTATATACCACCCTCCCTCACCAATCAGGTGTTCAAACTTTGCCATGATTTACCCCTCGCGGGACATCCCGGCATTGCTAAAACCACAACCCTGATACGCAGGAACTTCTGGTGGCCAAAGATGACCAAACAAATTGAGGAATACGTTTCCACGTGCGTGACCTGTGCCTCATGTAAAACTGACAGGAACCGACCTTATGGTCTCCTAATGAGTCTTCCCATCGCCAACAGACCCTGGGAATGGGTCTCGATGGATTTCATAGTTGAACTTCACCTTTCCAGAGGAAACAACACCATCATGGTGGTAGTGGATTTGCTGACTAAGATGGCACACTTCGTACCCCTAAAGAAGTTACCCTCCTCCAAGGAAACGGCCGTGGTATTCCTGTCTAATATTATTAAGTTACATGGAATTCCTAGCCAGGTCATATCAGACAGGGGTTCGCAATTCGTATCCAAATTCTGGAGAGCACTTTGTTCCAGACTTCAAATCGACCACAGAATGTCTACCGCCTATCACCCCCAAACTAATGGGCAGACTGAAAGGGTGAATCAGTGTCTGGAACAGTTTCTCAGATGTCACTGCTCATTTCTCCAGGATGACTTGGGAGGGCCTACTTCCTCTCGCTGAATTTGCCTATAATAATTCTACGAATTCCTCCACATTACATACTCCATTCTTTGCTAATTACGGATTTCACCCTAGGTCTCTTCCTCAAACCAGCCTTCCCACAAATGTTCCAGCCACAGACGATTATCTGACCACTTTGCAAACTACCCTTAAGACACTAAAAGACAACTTTCAACGGGCAAAGGAAAGACAGAAGTTTTACTACGACCGTCGTAGGAGAGAAAATCCTCCCTACCAGGTCGGAGACTCGGTTTGGTTATCAACAAGAAACCTTCGGTTGGGGGTACCTTCCAAGAAATTGGGAAGACAATTCCTGGGTCCTTTTCCGATAGATAGGATTATTAACCCCAACACGGTGAGACTCACCCTTCCTCCTCGATTACAGGTACATCCCACATTCCACGTGTCACTACTGAAGCCGTTTAGACCTAGGCCCATCAAATGATCCTCGACCGTTGCCGCCGATAGAGGTCCAAGGAGAAGAAGAATTTGAAGTTGAGTAGCTCATTGATTCCAGAAGAAGACGGGGGAAGATCCAGTATCTCGTTAGATGGAAGGGGTATGGTCCCGAGGATGACTCTTGGGAAGATGTGCAAAACGTTCATGCTCCCAGACTCCAAAGATTGTTCCATAGAAGATTTCCCAACCGACCCTCTCCTAGTGGGGTACCCCGGAGGGGTCCCTTAAGGGGGGAGGGGGTACTGTAACAGTACATCCTGGATCGCAGCGGCTCCCAGTGACTCCGCCCACTTACCTACGGGCCTTAAATAGAAGACAGGTGCTAAGCAGGGTGTTCCACTAATGGAGTGCGCACCCTGCTAGCTCCATTGCATCTGAGGACTCTGTCCACATATCCAGACCTGGATCCCTAACAACATTGTGAAGGACTGCCTACCTTCTTGCCACTGGCTTCCCCACTGCTGGCTTCCTAGCCAGGACCAACTAACCGCAAGTATGTGCCTGTTACCTACTCTGATTAAGGTCCTGGAACTCAGAGTGGGGTGGTTCCTGCTGGTGTGAGGCGATATTCCCAAACCAACACTGAACTCAGGACATGCTATACAAACTCTGAACCTGCTGCATATTATATACTAAACTGAGGACATGCTATACTAACTCTGAACCTGCTGCATATTATATACTAAACTGAGGACATGCTATACTAACTCTGAACCTACTGCATATTATATACTAAACTGAGGACATGCTATACTAACTCTGAACCTGCTGCATATTATATACTAAACTGAGGACATGCTATACTAACTCTGAACCTGCTGCATATTATATACTAAACTGAGGACATGCTATACTAACTCTGAACCTATTGCATATTATATACTAAAACTGAGGACATGCTATATACTAACTATGAACCTATGGCATACTATAGACTAAACTGAGGGCATACTATATACTAACTCTGAACTGTGCACAAGCTTATACTAACTTGTGACTCCTGTAATACTGGGGGACCTTCCTTTCCAGCAGTAACTAATTAGATGGATAGCGGTAAATGATTTTGTTACCCCAAACTCTCCGCCCAAGACTGAGAGAGACGCCTGGGGTACATACTGAGTAACCGCGAATCCCACAGCCAAAAACAAGGGTGGTGGGATAATAGTGGATGTCCATTGCTTCCGCAGTTGAGATCCTAACTGATCAACTAGGTGTGTTACACTTTCTGAGCACCTGTCATGTTTCCTGAGGTTCTACAAATGCCCACTCAGTAGAAAAACCCCACAAATGACCCCATTTCGGAAAGTAGACAAACTAAGGTATTTGCTGATGGGCATAGTGAGTTCATAGAATTTTTTATTTTTTGTCACAAGTTAGCGGAAAATGATTTTTTTTTATTGTGTTTTTTTTTTTTTTTTGCCCATCAAGAAATACATTGGGGTGTCCTCTTTCCAAAATGGGGTCACTTGTGGGGTAGTTATACTGCCCTGGCATTCTAGAGGCCCTAATGTGTGAGAAGTAGTTTGAAATCAAAATGTGTAAGAAATGCCCTGTGAAATCCAAAAGTGCTCTTTGGAATGTGCGCCCATTTGCCCACTGAGGCTGCAAAAAAGTGTCACACATCTGGTATCGCCGTACTCAGGAGAAGTTGGGCAATGTGTTTTGGGGTGTCATTTTACATATACCCATGCTGGGTGAGAGAAATATCTCGGTCAATTGCCAACTTTGTATTTTGGAAAGAAGACACCCCAAGGTATTCAATGAGGGGCATGGCGAGTTCATAGAATTTTTTTGGCACAAGTTAGCGGAAATAGATTTTTTTTTTTTTTTTTTCTCAGTCTCCCTTTCCACTAACTTGGGACAAAAATGTCAATCTTTCATGGACTCAATATGCCCCTCACGGAATACCTTGGGGTGTCTTCTTTCCGAAATGGGTGGGGTATTTATACTGCCCTGGCATTTTAGGGGCCCTAAAGCGTGAGAAGAAGTCTGGAATATAAATGTCTAAAAAAAAAATTACGCATTTGGATTCCGTGAGGGGTATGGGGACTTCATGTGAGATTTTATTTTTTGACACAAGTTAGTGGAATATGAGACTTTGTAAGAAAAAAAAAAAATAATAATAATTTCCGCTAACTTGGGCCAAAAAAAATGTCTGAATGGAGCCTTACAGGGGGGTGATCAATGACAGGGGGGTGATCAGGAAGTGTATATGGGGTTATCACCCCCCTGTCATTGATCACCCCCCTGTAAGGCTCCATTCAGACGTCTGTATGTGTTTTTCGGATCCGCGGTGTCCGTGTTTTGCGGATCCACCGATCCGCAAAACACATACGGACGTCTGAATGGAGCCTGACAGGGGGGTGATCAGGGAGTCTATATGGGGTGATCACCCCCCTGTCATTGATCACTCCCCTGTAAGGCTCCATTCAGTTGTCCGTAGTGTAGTGGTGTTTGGTGCTACTTATTACTGAGCTGCCTGTGTCCTCTGGTGGTCGATCCAAGCAAAAGGGACCACCGGAGGACCAGGTAGCAGGTATATTAGACGCTGTTATCAAAACAGCGTCTAATATACCTGTTAGGGGTTAAAAAAAACGCATCTACAACCTGCCAGCAAACGATCGTCGATGGCAGGCTGTAGATCCACTAGCCCACCTTCCGATCCTGTGAACGCGCGCGCCTGTGTGCGCGCGTTCACAGGAAATCTCGCGTCTCGCGAGATGACGCATAGATGCGTGACTCTGCCTGGAGCTGCCGCCTCGAACGCGATCCTGCGTTAGGCGGTCCGGAGGCGGTTAATCTTTTTAAGTCGCTGTTGTACTTCTTCCTGGGTCAGACAGGACACTTTTAATGGGGAATTTATTTCAACATTCAGCAATTCTTCTGACAGTTTATTTTCCTCAGTGAATACATTGGAGAGAAAAAATATTTAACAGCTTTGCTTTCTCCTCGTCACTCTCTGCGACTCCCCCCTCATTACTCTTTTAAAGGGCCGACACCTTCAGATTTATACTTTTTAACATTCGAACCCGTGACCAGCTACGTCCCAGGCGTAGCCCTGCTTACTAGGCTACCGTCCTCTCTGGACATTCCTCCCTGAAACCTATTATGTAACCTCAGTCTTGCTACCGTCCTCTCTGGACATTCCTCCCTGAAACCTATTATGTAACCTCAGTCTTGCCAAGCCTTGCTCATTACCCTTGATTCCCCACACCTGGTACTTCCCTATACACTGCGTGCAGAATTATTAGGCAAATGAGTATTTTGACCACATCATCCTCTTTATGTATGTTGTCTTACTCCAAGCTGTATAGGCTCGAAAGCCTACTACCAATTAAGCATATTAGGTGATGTGCATCTCTGTAATGAGAAGGGGTGTGGTCTAATGACATCAACACCCTATATTAGGTGTGCATAATTATTAGGCAACTTCCTTTCCTTTGGCAAAATGGGTCAAAAGAAGGACTTGACAGGCTCAGAAAAGTCAAAAATAGTTAGATATCTTGCAGAGGGATGCAGCACTCTTAAAATGGCAAAGCTTCTGAAGCGTGATCATCGAACAATCAAGCGTTTCATTCAAAATAGTCAACAGGGTCGCAAGAAACGTGTGGAAAAACCAAGGCGCAAAATAACTGCCCATGAACTGAGAAAAGTCAAGCGTGCAGCTGCCAAGATGCCACTTGCCACCAGTTTGGCCATATTTCAGAGATGCAACATCACTGGAGTGCCCAAAAGCACAAGGTGTGCAATACTCAGAGACATGGCCAAGGTAAAATAGCAAGCACAGCCAAGCCCCTGATGTAGGATATAGCAAAAAAAATAACCACACTATTGATGGTTAAATGGACTTGGTGGCAGCTTGCCCCTGATGTAGGATATAGCCAAAAAATAACCACACTATTGATGGTTAAATGGACTTGGTGGCAGCTTGCCCCTGATGTAGGATATAGCCAAAAAATAACCACACTATTGATGGTTAAATGGACTTGGTGGCAGCTTGTGCTGGCGCACCACAAGCCACAAAATGGCCGCCGATCACCCCAGAAAAAAGTGACTGAAAAACGCTCTGGGCACCCCAAAAACAGTGAGCAATTGAATAGCAGCAGTTCGTGCTTCCGTGCTACCCTCCTGTTTTAGTGTTTTATATGCTTTCTTTTTGTCATTTATTGCTTTCTTTACAGTTCTGTTTATCCACATTGGTTTCTTTTTGTTTCTTAACCTTCTATTCCCATACGGTATGTACCTCTCACAATGAGATTTTAGGATGCTTTTAACTGCTTACCGACCGCCTAACGCAGGGATGCGTCCTGGCGGCGGTCGATTCATTCCTCCTAGACGCATATACGCGTCATCTCGCGAGACGCGAGATTTCCAATGATCCACAGCTGTAGATCGATCACTGACTTAAGTGTTTTGGAGGAATTAATCACTGCCTAATCTCGCCCTAACATCGCAGCTGCAACCTCTCCCTACACTAAGCACAGCAGAGTGACGTGCGGCGCTACGTGACTCCAGCTTAAATAGAGGCTGGGTCACATGCTGCACTGGCCAATCACAGCCATGCCAATAGTAGGCATGGCTGTGATGGCCTCGTGGGGCAAGTAGTATGACGCTTGTTGATTGCCTGCTTTGCAGCCTTTCAAAAAGCACCAAGAAAACGACGAACACCGAACCCGAACGCGGACTTTTACTAAAATGTTCGGGTCCGTGTCATGGACACCCCAAAATTCGGTACGAACCCGAACTATACAGTTCGGGTTCGCTCATCCCTACTTCTCACACATTAGGGCCCCTAGAATTCCAGGGCAGGATAACTACCTAACAACTGACCCCATTTTAGAAAGAAGACACCCCAAGGTATTTCTTGATGGGCATAGTGAGTTCATGGAAGTTTTTCTTTTTTGTCACAAGTTAGTGGAATATGAGACTTTGCAAGGAAAAAAAATAAAATAAAAAATCATAATTTTCCGCTAACTTGTGACAAAAAATAAAAAATTCTAGGAACTCGCCATGCGCCTCACGGAATACCTTGGGGTGTCTTCTTTCCAAAATGGGGTCACTTGTGGGGTAGTTATACTGCCCTGGCATTTTAGGGGCCCTAAAGCTTGAGAAGAAGTCTGGAATATAAATGTCTAAAAAATGTTACGCATTTGGATTCCGTGAGGGGTATGATGACTTCATGTGAGATTTTATTTTTTGACACAAGTTAGTGGAATATGAGACTTTGTAAGAGAAAAAATAAAAAAAATAAAAAAAAATTCCACTAAAAAAAAATGTCTGAATGGAGCCTTACAGGGGGGTGATCAATGACAGGGGGGTGATCAGGGAGTCTATATGGGGTGATCACCCCCCTTTCATTGATCACCCCCCTGTAAGGCTCCATTCAGACGTCCGTATGTGTTTTGTGGATCCGATCCATGTATCCGTGGATCCGTAAATAACATACGGATGTCTGAATGGAGGGGGGTGATCGGGGTGACGGGGGTGATCGGGGAGTCTATATGGGGTGATCAGGGGTTAATAAGGGGTTAATAAGTGACAGGGGGGGTGTAGTGTAGTGGTGTTTGGTGCTACTTATTACTGAGCTGCCTGTGTCCTCTGGTGGTCGATCCAAGCAAAAGGGACCCCCGGAGGACCAGATAGCAGGTATATTAGACGCTGTTATCAAAGCAGCGTCTAATATACCTGTTAGGGGTTAAAAAAATCGCATCTACAGCCTTCCAGCGAACGATCGTCGCCAGCGTCTCGCGAGATGACGCATAGATGCGTAACTCTGCCTGGAGCTGCTGCCTCGAACGCGATCCTGCGTTAGGCGGTCCGGAGGCGGTTAATCTTTTTAAGTCGCTGTTGTACTTCTTCCTGGGTCAGACAGGACACTTTTAATGGGGAATTTATTTCAACATTCAGCAATTCTTCTGACAGTTTATTTTCCTCAGTGAATACATTGGGGGAAAAAATATTTAACAGCTTTGCTTTTTCCTTGTCACTCTCTGCGACTCCCTCCTTATTACTCTTTAAAGGGCCGACACCTTCAGATTTATACTTTTTAACATTTATATAATTGAAGAATATTTTAGGGTTAGTTTTACTCTGTGTCGGGATTCGAACCCGTGACCAGCCACATCCCAGGCAGTAGCCCTGCTTACTAGGCTACCGTCCTCTCTGGACATTCCTCCCTGAAACCTATTATGTAACCTCAGTCTTGCCAAGCCTTGCTCATTACTCTTGATTTTCCACACCTGGTACTTCCCTATATAAGTCCAGCCCCTTGCACTCCAGCTTGCTGATTATTGAGCTCCTGAGCCTTGATCAAGCTTCTCCTCATCTGCTGCTCTTGCTACTACTGGAAGTCCACTGCTGACCAGGAATTGCCTACTGACTACGCCTCTGCCAGACTTCCTGCACCGCTTTTATTTGTTTTTTACATGTTCTATTTTTTTGTTTTAGTGTTTTATATGCTTTCTTTTTGTCATTTATTGCTTTCTTTACAGTTCTGTTTATCCACATTGGTTACTTTTTGTTCCTTAACTTTTTATTCCCATACATACCGTACCTCTCACAATGAGATTTTAGGATGCTTTTAACTGCTTACCGACCGCCTAACGCAGTGATGCATCCTGGCGGCGGTCGATTCATTTCTCCTAGACGCATATAGGCGTCATCTCGCGAGACGCGAGATTTCCTGTGAACGCGCTCACACAGGCGCGCGTTCACAGGAACTGCAGGTAAGCGAGTGGATCTACAGCCTGCCAGCGGCGATCGTTCGCTGGCAGGCTGTAGATTCCATTTTTTTAACCCCTAACAGGTATATTAGACGCTGTTTTGAGCATCTAATATACCTGCTACCTGGTCCTCTTGTGGTCCCTTTTGCTTGGATCGACCACCAGAGGACAAAGGCAGCTCTGTAATAAGTGCCACCAAGCGCTACACTACACCCCCCATCACTTAACCCCTGATCACCCCATATAGACTCCCTGATCACCCCCCTGTCATTGATCACCCCCCTGTAAGGCTCCATTCAGACGTCCATATGTGTTTTACGGATCCATGGATCGGATCCGCAAAACACATACGGACATCTGAATGGAGCCTGACAGGGGGGTGATCACCCCATATAGACTTCCTGATTCCCCCACCCTGTCATTGATCATTCAGACGTCCGTATGTGTTTTACGGATCGGATCCGCAAAAGATACATATGTCTGAATGGAGCCTTACAGGGGGGTGATCAATGATGGGGGGGTGATCACCCTATATAGACTCCCTGATCACCCCCTGTAAAATAATAAAACTAACACTTTTTTAGTAGGATAGGGTTATTTCAAGGACCATGCAAGGGCAGCACTTGTGTTGAAGTGTCAATTTTGACAGGTTGAGACGACAATAGCATTTGGGAAGGTTAGGAATTCTCCTACTTCAGCATATTATTATTAGCTTTACAAATAAGGTATACATAGAAAACCATGATGCAAGGGAATTTACTTGTTAACCATATATGTCTGTTAGAATGGTAAATTTAGGATACAATGTAACTCTATGAAGAGTCAACCTATAAAATGGCTTTGTTTCATGACATAGGCAGAGCATTCTTGCACGGACACCTGTTGCTCTCTACACACACACACACAGATTCACACATACACGTTATTTTGGGGAAATAAGCTTTTTCACTTATTTTAATTGTTTTATTGCTTGCTTGTAACCTTTCAAGACTTATTGCTGTGCTATATTTTTCTCTTTCTAAACTTTGTAACTTTCTTTTTATGAGAATTAAATCCTTCTAATTTTATCTTTCATCACGAACTTTGCACATTTTGTTGGGCTCCTTCTAAAGCATTTCTTGAAAAATAGAGAAATGCAGGACGTTATTCTACATTGGCGAGCCAGCGGATTTTTGTTGAATTCCTTCAGTTTGTAAAGAGGTGGGCCCAAGAGAGTAATTACTATTATTACAAGCTTCAGGAAAACAACAACAACGAATCTAAAGAAAGAAGAAGTTGAGCCATACATCTGTTGCAAGTGTCACTTCCCAGACGTATTACAGACGGAGGCTTGTGAAGAAACTACACAGAGATCCTTCCATTGACTGTGGGAAGAAGACGTAAGAAGGAGACATCAAGGATACGGTACCTGAGTAAGTAATGGAATTTCTTAATTCTTATTCAGATAAAAGTAAATTGGAGTTTAAAGTTGTAAGTAGTCATACTAATGCACAATTATGGGCAAGTTTATATAGTCAATGTGAAGAAGAAAACATAACAATTGACAAAAAGTTGTTGTGTATGGATAAATTGCAGAAGAAGCTCAGGAATGTATTACATATGGTGAAAATATTCAATACATTAGTTCTTGAAGACAGGCAGCCACAGACTCAGACACATAGTATATGTGTGAATAATAAGGACACACATGATACAGACACTCAGGAACACATAGAAGAGGATGATTTTAATGATTGTCCAAAGTGTCAAATTTTGGCACAACACATAGAAGATTTGGAGGATCAGATGGAAATTAGGACACAGCTCATATCAAAATTATGCCATCGTACGAAAAAAGTTTCTATTATTACAAAAAGTGGCATAGATACGGGTGCGTCCTACATTCCAGACACTAGTCCAGCTGATGTAAATGAAAACATAGAGACTGATGAAGTCAGGAGGAGGAAATTACATGACAGGACAGCCAAGTTAAATTTAAAAATACATGATCAGTTGATAAAAATTTGTAAAGATATCCCAGCTTATACGGATAAGATGGATGCATTTCACAATGCTGATATCTTTGAATCTAATGCTGATAAGTTCAATCTAAATAATGAACAGAAAAACAAAGTATTTAAATTATGGCTTCCCTCATATATGGCAAGGAGATTAGAGACTACACCAAGAGTAAATGATGAACGTGAAATAATACATAGTTCCCCAGCAGATCGATTGAGGCAACTACTTTTATTTACTACTGGAGAATCTACTCCTACATTTGAAATCCTTGACATGTTAAAGCCCACTTTACAGGATGATCCATTTGCGTTCTTGATAAAATTTGAACAGGCGTATAGAATGGTCATGGAAATTGAGGATGATTCTGAACCCACTGCAATGATAAAGTCATTTGTAAAACGGTTCAAATATCTTGATCCAGTCTCCAGGGAGTTAGCACTAGGAAAGCCTACGTTACAGGAAGCGGCAACATTTATTGATCAAATAAGGAGATCCATAAAACAAAGTAGTATAAGGGTCAAAGTTGCTGCAGTCCAAAAAAAGGATGAAAATCAGGTAACAAATTCAAATCGTCCTAAATCAAACCCTCCCATGAAAAGAGACCAATATAAACAGAAAGGAAAGGTGTCATTTCAAAGAGGACAAGTTACTTGTTATTATTGTGGTAAAATAGGACATTTAAAATGGCAATGTAGGAAATTCCTAAATGAGTCACAGAATGCAGGGAAAGAAAATGGTTTTGTGCCAACTGCTCCTTCTCCAGAGCAGGATCAGTCACAATCACCATATGCACCTTTAATAAGACAAATTAGAGAATTAACATTGAATAATTCGTACAAGGGGAAATCTTATGGTAATAAAATTGAGGAGACAGCTGGTTTGTTACCGTCCCCATGACTAGGACGAACTATGACCTCTCGTCCTTTGGAATTAGTAGCTCCAGTTTCATTAGATGAGTGTGGGAGACCATTTGTAAGGGGATCTTTACAGGGCCAAGAGGTGACATTTCTCATTGACACAGGAGCTCAATTAAGTGTGACTAAAGAGGATTTGCCTCTAACTCCAAATGCACCTGTTTGTACAATTGTTGGTTTTAGTAGGAAAAGCGGCACTAAGGCAATTTTAGCACAGAATGTTAATTTAGAAATACCAGGCTATCTGAAATCTAAAATAGACATTTGGCATAGTACTAATTCTGAAAACATCATAGGAACTGACCTAATGAAAAAATGGGGTTGGGTCATTGACTTAGGAAATAAGGTGATCTGGAAAGATGTTGATGGATCTAAACCTGTAGTCATTGATCCCACTGAATACAGTCATGTTGGTACTGTTTGCCTAACCGAAGTTGTTTCTTCTGAACATTTGTGGCCAGAAACTGGTGATGATGAAGTTCTAAAAGAAATTGTACAATATACTCCTTCTTTGTGGGCACAATTCAGGAATGATGTGGGCACAATGAAAGATGTATTAGTCAATGTGGAGGGGAGAGACCCTCCTCCCCAAAAGCAGTACAAATTGCCACCTGAATCAATTGGTCCCATGTCTAAAATCATACAGGAACTGCTTGATCAAGGTGTCATTAGAAAGGCAAATTCAGTAACAAACAATCCACTGTGGTGTACTGTGAAGTCTGATGGTTCATACCGAATGTTATTGGACCTAAGATTGCTGAATAAGTATACCCCAAATGTGGCACCCATTGTTGCAGATACTCATGACATAATGGCACGACTGAATGCTAAGGCAAAGTTTTTCTCTGTTTTAGACATCAGTAATGGTTTTTTCAGCATTTCTCTTGCAAAGAGCTGTCAGTACAAATTTGCATTTTGTTTCATGGATGAACAATATGTATTTTGCAGATTACCTCAAGGAGCACATTTATCACCTAGCATATTTCATCAGGCAGTTGCAAAAGTATTGTCCAAATTTTCAAGACCCGATTGTCTGTTGCAATATGTTGATGATATTCTTTTAGCCACTGAGGATAGAGAGTTGCATTTATCTCTCTTAGCAGAATTATTTTCGTTGATGCACGAAGCAGGTTTGAAATTGAACACCAAGAAAGTCAAACTTTTACAGACTGAAGTGAGATATCTTGGAGTGTTAATCAGTCATGGAAAGAGACAGCCACTTCAAGATAGGATTGAGGCTATTGCTTCTCTTCCCATTCCAACATCACACAAGGCTCTGAGACATTTCTTGGGTCTGGTAAACTTTTCCAGAGAATTCATAGAAGGCTTTGCAGAAAAAGCTAAACCTCTTTATGATCTCTTGAAAAATAATGATGATGACTCTTTTGGACCATGGGAAGAGGAACAACAGAAGGCATTTGAACTTCTAAAGCGAAGTATGCAAAAGTCTCCAGCATTGTCAACAGCAATGACTCAGGCACCTTTTGCTTTGCAGGTTCACACCTCAGACACGGCTGTGTCAGCTGTACTCTTGCAGTTGCAGGGGGGAGAATGGCGGATTTTGGGCTATTTCTCTAAGCTTCTCACACCTGTGGAAAAAGGGTTTGAAATTTGTGCAAAACATTTGGTGGGTGTTTATTTTGCTGTTAAGGCAACAGAACACATTGTTGGATTTAACAAAATCATTCTGCAGACTCCTCACTCCACACTAAAACTTCTCCTTGAGAAAAACCTCCCAGGTGTGTCAAATCAAAGATTTGCACATTGGTTGTTGTCCTTATCATCAAAACAAATTGAGATTGATCACAAGGCCAAGTATGTACTTCCTCAATTAATGCAGTATGAAGGGAAAACTCATGAATGTTCAGAAACATTTTATGAATCCTATCCTAGCTTGTTTAGGAGAGATGCAGAGAACAGTGATGAACCAGTATTTGTTGATGGTTCAAGATTTTGTTCAGGGGGAAAGTATTATACAGGTTATGCTATCTTGTATCCTGAAAGAGGATATGCAGTTCAGCATAGACTGCCAGGACACTATTCAGCTCAGAGAGCAGAGTTAGAAGCAGTCAAGACTGTACTGACAATGGATGAGAAAGAAAACAAGAATCCATTGGTCATTTATAGTGACAGCTCATATGTCGTGAGATCACTGACAGACTATTTGCCAGTGTGGGAGAGGAGAGGATTTGTAGATTCCTCTAACAAGGTCCTAGTGCATAGTGATACACTCAAGGACATATTCAAAATAGCTTCAAAACATCCTAATAGCTATGCTATAGTCAAAGTCCCAGCACATAGGAAAGGCAAACATGAGTTAGTTATTGGAAACAACACTGTAGACACATTGGCTAAGGAAGCAGCTATGACAGGAGAATTGAAGGAAGAAATTGAATCTTTGAAAGCTTTACCAGTGAGGAAAACAGACACGCATTTTCCTTCTTTTGCAGAAGAACAAGCGAAGGATTCGTCCCTTGCTGCTTCTCAGGTTGATCCAAAACCTCCCTTTGTTTGTGAAAACGGGGTTTTGTGTCATGACTGTCAGGGGGAATTGCGTCCTGTTGTCCCAAAACATTTACAAATGGAATTCACCAAATACAATCATGAGAGTTTAGGTCATTTGGGTCAGGAAAAATTGTTAGGAGTTCTCAAAGAGAAATTTTATTGGGACAAAATGGAGAGGACTGTTCAAGATGTTGTTCAGTCATGTCTCATTTGTGCTCAAGTCAACCCACGACCTAAAGGACAAAAACCTCCACTTTTACGAATTGCACCTGCTGATGGTCCTTGGTCTACATTACAGATAGACTACATTGGTCCTCTACCTTCAGGTAAACATGGACTCAGGTATGCATTAGTGGTGGTGGATGTATTTTCAAAATGGGTAGAGATCTTACCTGTCAGGAAAGATGATGCTCTGTCTACAGCAAGGGCATTGGTAAATCATGTGTTTTGTACTTGGGGGATCCCAAGAATGATTACTTCTGACAGAGGAAGTCATTTTACAGGAAAAATCATGCAAACTGTTTGTACTATTCTAGGAGTACAACAACAGTTCCATGTAGCGTATCACCCACAATCAGCAGGCATTGTGGAAAGAATGAACCGAACAATTAAGACAAGAATTGCAAAAATGTTATTAGATAAAGGAAATACATGGGTTGATGCAGTACCCTTTGTTCTTATGAGTATAAGAGGAACCGTTTCCTCTACAACACAGTATACTCCATTTGAATTAATGACGGGAAGAACAATGCCATTAATATTCCCAAACGATCCATTCTTGTCTACACCTCAAAAAGATGCAATAGCAAGGTCCAGGTGGTTACAGTTATTGCAGGAGAATTTAAGTACAATTCTTCCATATGCTGCATCTAAAATGCAACGCATGATACCACCTCACTCTTCTAAATTTGTAAAAGGTGCTTTTGTAATGATTAAGACCTTCAGGAAGAGTGGACCTTGGGAAAGCAATTGGGAAGGTCCCTTCGAAATAATTGACACTAAGGGACAAGTAATGATTTTGGTTCAAAGAGCACCAAATGCTTCAAAGAATACTCGCAGACAACAAAAACTGTGGGTACATGTTGATCAGTGTAAATTGTATGTACCAAAATAATGATACTGCTTTTCTTCACAGGGAATGAAAATCTTCACGTTATACACAATCCACAACAAACAAGAATATCTTCGGAAAAGCTGTTTCATGATGGGAATGTCATTGTTGATGATGATATTTACAACTGCTACGTTCGCACAATTCCTTGATGATAAAAAGAGTAATCATGACAAATAGACTTCAATCCTTGCACGAAGAAGAAGAGGATTTCGTCTTGAGGATTTTCTGGAAGAACAAATTCAGGACAATTCCAGAGACATTTCCGGAAGTCTTTGTATGGGTTATGGCGTTAACTGTTGTATTGAAATACACTTCAGACATGATACACACATTGAATTACATGCAACAGCAGGACCCAAACCAAAGTTCACACAATTACAAGGAACATTCATACATGATAATAGAACTGGTTCATGGGAATGTACATCAATAGATGTATTATACTGGAGTATTGTGATAAAAGGAAATGAGTCAGCTACATGGTCCGGAGATCTCACAAATGATAAGATAGCATTAGGAAAAGTGGGAAAATCTCGAGAGGGAATTTGGTTTCAAACCCAGAATTATGTAAAAAGAATGGATTCATAAATTTTTCCCATAACAGGAAAAGTTGATGAAAATTGGGTGGAAAATTGGAGATAGTATGAGACATATAGATTTATGGGTAAGTAAGTGGTTAGGATGTAATAAGAACACATGTATAGCTACCTCATTGATTCCAGTAGCTGGAAGAGAACAAATGGTAGTTCCAGTAACTGTTTTAGGAGTTCCCGTGAGTGAAACACAGTTGATTTTTTATCAATTGCAATATACGGAATTTGCATATGATGGTACTCATATAGAACAATTGGATCTTTCTTCATGTTTACACTTTGTTTCTAAAATAATCTGTTTACCGGAACAAGATAAGGAGATTTATCATTCTTGTTTCCATAATCAAACTTCTTGCCATGCACGAATTGAGAATGTATACTCAATTCATGATTTGGTAACTCAAGTTGGTCCAAACAAAGTTTGTGTACAAGTGATGTCTGAGAAAGAAAAGGTTGTAGCATTCTTTTCTTCTTGTGTACATCACGAGAATTTAACCAAGGGTTTATATTGTTTGGAAGGAGACTGGAGAGCAATCTCTATGAATTTAGGAAGACTCAATATTTCTTCCATAAATACAACCCAATTGAAAATCCTTCCAATGAAATTTAATCTCACTCAAATTGACAAATTTCCGTGGGATGAGTGGACTAAAGAAATTAAAAAAGATAAAGGTCTTTTAAAAATATTAAGTGAACAAATAAAAGAAGCAGAAATTGCATTTAATCATAAACAAGGACAATTATCAGAAATAGAACATGAATGGAATATCATGTCCGGAACATCTTGGTGGGGAAAATTGAAGAAATCTGTAAATATGTGGTCAAAATCTTCTACACAAACAGCAGTTGAGAATACGTTATCCCATCCTATTATTATTATATTTATTATTATATTTTTGTGTATTATCTATCAAGTTTTTGTTATGTATAGGATCAAGAAAACATATAGTAATATAAAGAAAGAAATTAACAAAGGAGATAACATTTTGAAAGAAATGTTAAAAAGAACTCAGTATACCAATTCTATATGGAATACTGAATCAAAAATGGATCAAACAACCAAGTGCTATAACATGGTCAATGAGTGAATGTGATACGAATGAGATACAAATGATGAGTAATTGCATTAGATTAGGAGGTTATGATTGAAGATTTATATTTCAAATCATAATCAGGGGGAAATGTAAAATAATAAAACTAACACTTTTTTAGTAGGATAGGGTTATTTCAAGGACCATGCAAGGGCAGCACTTGTGTTGAAGTGTCAATTTTGACAGGTTGAGACGACAATAGCATTTGGGAAGGTTAGGAATTCTCCTACTTCAGCATATTATTATTAGCTTTACAAATAAGGTATACATAGAAAACCATGATGCAAGGGAATTTACTTGTTAACCATATATGTCTGTTAGAATGGTAAATTTAGGATACAATGTAACTCTATGAAGAGTCAACCTATAAAATGGCTTTGTTTCATGACATAGGCAGAGCATTCTTGCACGGACACCTGTTGCTCTCTACACACACACACACAGATTCACACATACACGTTATTTTGGGGAAATAAGCTTTTTCACTTATTTTAATTGTTTTATTGCTTGCTTGTAACCTTTCAAGACTTATTGCTGTGCTATATTTTTCTCTTTCTAAACTTTGTAACTTTCTTTTTATGAGAATTAAATCCTTCTAATTTTATCTTTCATCACGAACTTTGCACATTTTGTTGGGCTCCTTCTAAAGCATTTCTTGAAAAATAGAGAAATGCAGGACGTTATTCTACACCCCCCTGTCATTGATCACCCCCCTGTAAGGCTCCATTCAGAAAAAAAATTTTTGCCACAAGTTAATGGAAATTGATTGGGTTTTTTTTGTGTTTTTTTTCTTACAATGTCTCATATTCCACTAACTTGTGACAAAAAATAAAATGTCACATGAACTCACCATACCCCTCACGGCATCCAAATGTGTAAATTTTTTTAGACATTTATATTCCAGACTTCTTCTCACGCTTTAGGGCCCCTAAAATGCCAGGATAGTATAAATACCCCACATGTGACCCCATTTCGGGAAGAAGACACCCCAAGGTATTCGCTGAGGGGCATATTGAGTCCATGAAAGATTGAAATTTTTGTCCCAAGTTAGCGGAAAGGGAGACTTTGTGAGAAAAAAAAACAACTCAATTTCCGCTAACTTGTTCCAAATTATTATTTTTTCTATGAACTCGCCATGCCCCTCATTGAATACCTTGGGGTGTATTCTTTCCAAAATGGGGTCGCATGTGGGGTATTTATACTGCCCTGGCATTTTAGGGGCCTTATAGCGTGAGAAGAAGTCTGGAATCCAAATGTCTAAAAATGCCCTCCTAAAAGGAATTTGGGCCCTTTTGCGCATCTAGGCTGCAAAAAAGTGTCACACATGTGGTATCGCCGTACTCAGGAGAAGTTGGTCAATGTGTTTTGGGGTGTCCTTTTACATATACCCATGCTGGGTGAGATAACTATCTCGGTGAAATGCCAACTTTGTATAAAAAAATGGGAAAAGTTGTCTTTTGCTGAGATATTTCTCTCACCCAGCATGGGTATATGTAAAAAGACACCCCAAAACACATTTCCCTACTTCTCCTGAGTACGGCGATACCACATGTGTGACACTTTTTTGCAGCCTAGATGCGCAAAGGGGCCCAAATTCCAAAGAGCACCTTTCGGATTTCACAGGGCATTTTTTACACATTTTGATTTCAAACTACTTTTCACACATTAGGGCCCCTAAAATGCCAGGGCAGTATAACTACCCCACAAGTGACCCCATTTTGGAAAGATGACACCCCAAGGTATTCCGTGAGGGGCATGGCGAGTTGCTAGAATTTTTTCTTTTTTGTCACAAGTTAGCGGAAAATGAGACTTTGTAAGGAAAAAAAAAACAAAAAAAATCATCATTTTCCGCTAACTTGTGATAAAAAATAAAAAGTTCTATGAACTCACTATGCCCATTAGCGAATACCTTAGGGTGTCTACTTTCTGAAATGGGGTTATTTGTGGGGTTTTTCTACTGTCTGGGCATTGTAGAACCTCAGGAAACATGACAGGTGCTCAAAGTAAGAGCTGCTTTAAAAAGCGGAAATTCACATTTTTGTACCATAGATTGTAAATGCTATAACTTTTACCTAAACCATTTTTTTTTACCCAAACATTTTTTTTTTTATCAAAGACATGTAGAACAATAAATTTAGAGAGAAATTTATATATAGATGGTTTTTTTTTTTTTTTTTAAATTTCGTTAAATTTCGATTACAAAAAAAGTATAAATTTCAGCAGCAATGAAATACCACCAAATGAAAGCTCTATTAGTGAGAAGAAAAGGAGGTAAAATTCATTTGGGTGGTAATTTGCATGACCGAGCAATAAACTGTGAAAGTAGTGTAGTGCAGAATTGTAAAAAGTGGTCTGGTCATTAAGGGTGTTTAAGCTAGGGGAGCTGAGGTGGTTAAAGATATCCCATTTTGTGGCTGTATTTTTATTTGTGAGGACTTTATCCCATTTAGTTAGGCCTATGGCCTCTCTTAGTTGGCTAAATTTAGCTTTTTTGAAGTTTGGTATTTTTGTTCCTCCCTGTAGAAACGCTCTTTTGAATGATAATTGGAAGGTTTATGGTCACTATTTCCCAGGTATCCCCCAACCTGCACATCTGTTGTTCTGTTGGTTAATACTAAGTCCAGTATGGCCGTCCCTCTAGTCGGGTCCTGAACCAGTTGGGAGTGTGATTGTCTTTGGTTATTGCCAAGAACCTGTTTCCTTTATGAGATATACAAGTTTCAGTTTCCCAGTCTATATCTGGGTAGTTGAAGTCCCCCATAATAACCACCTCATTATGATTTGCCGCCTTGTCCATCTCATTTAGTAGTAGATTTTCTGTGGACTCTGGTATATTAGGTGGTTTATAGTAAACTCCTATTAGTAATTTATTGTTGTTTTTAGCTCCATGTATCTCTACCCACAGTGACTCCACATGTTCATGTCCCTCACTTATATCTTCACGGAGTGTGGGCTTTAGACAGGACTTTACATGAAGGCAGATCCCTCCCCCTCTCCGGTTTTGACGATCATTTCTAAACAGACTGTAACCTTGTACATTAACTGCCAGTCATAGCTATCATCCAGCCATGTCTCAGTTATTCCCACTATGTCATAGTCCTCCTCACACATCAGTAATTCCAGTTCACCAGTTTTATTAGTCAGGCTTCGGGCATTAGTATACATACATTTGAGAGGTTTATGTATATTTTGTACCCTACACCTTTCCTTCTGAACTGTTCTAGTCCCTCCTTCCATTCCTCCACCAGTCCCACTACCTTGCCCCCGGTCTCTATCTGCACTATCTTCCCACACTCTATAAGGCCCAGATTACTGGAATCTGCCATACAGACATGGTTTTCCGATGTATTGCACTATGAACTACAGAACGCCACAGATTATAGACACTATAGAGGGCCCAGAAGCATTGGAATCTGCAATACAATCTTTTCTGATGTAGTACAGCATTGTATACAGAACACCGCAGATTCTAGACACTCTATTATGCCTAGATTACTGGAATCTGCCATACAGACATGGTTTTCCGATGTATTACACTATGAACTACAGAACGCCACAGATTCTAAACATAGTAACATAGTACATAAGGCCGAAAAAAGACATTAGTCCATTCAGTTCGGCCTGTCATCCTGCAAGTTGATCCAGAGAAAGGCAAAAAAAAACTGTGAGGTAGAAGCCAATTTTCCTCACTTTAGGGGAATAAAAAATTCCTTCCCGACTCCAATCAGGCAATCAGAATTACTCCCTGTATCAACGATCCCTCTCTAGTAGCTATATCCTGTAATATTATTACACTCCAGAAATACATCCAGGCCCCTCTTGAATTCCTTTATTGTACTCACCATCACCACCTCCTCAGGCAGAGAGTTCCATAGTCTCACTGCTCTTACCGTAAAGAATCCTTTTCTATGTTTGTGTACAAACCTTCTTTCCTCCAGACGCAGAGGATGTCCCCTCGTCAGTCACAGTCCTGTGGATAAATAGATGATGGGATAGATCTCTGTACTGACCCCTGATATATTTATACATAGTAATTAGATCTCCCCTCAGTCGTCTTTTTTCTAACGTGAATAACCCTAATTAGTCAGGCTTCTGGCATTAGTATACATACATTTGAGAGGTTTATGTATATTTTGTACCCTACACCTTTCCTTCTGAACTGTTCTAGTCCCTCCTTCCATTCCTCCCCCAGTCCCACTACCTTGCCCCCAGGCTCTATCTGTACTATCTTCCCACACTCTATTAGGCCCAGATTACTGGAATCTGCCATACAGACATGGTTTTCCGATGTATTACACTATGAACTACAGAACGCCACAGATTATAGACACTAGCAGATGCACTGTTCTAACCTGGGAACTACACTTTACACTGTGCAGTTCCCTTATAGGACCTGTGATGACATCATCAAAGGTCCTTTAGCTTTAGAAAGGTAAACAGGAGTAATTAGGGGGCGGGGCCTCTCCTCCACGTCGGTGCCTGCCTGCAGCCTATCAGAGGAAGGGGAAGGGACACGCCTCTCCCTCCCCTGCACCTCCGCTGGCACAGGCAGTTTACAATGGAGATGAACGCAATGGAAGCGCTCATCTCCCTGTGCCCGGCGGCGGCTGCTCACTTGGGGGGGGGGGGTCATTTTAGTTGGGGGGGCACATGGGGGGGCACAGCAAGATGTAGGGGGGGCCGTGGCCCCCTCTGGCCCCCCCCTGGCGACGCCACTGGCCCCTGGAACACCCGAACCTCAAGAAACTAAAACTAACAGCCTGGATCCTGAAAGGCAGATCCTGAGAAGTAAAGGCCTGTCAGATAAGGTAATTTCAACCTTGCAGCAGAGCCGCAAACCTGTAACCTCAGCCATATACTTAAAGATATGGAGGAGGTTTACATCATGGCTCTCAGACAATCATCCAGGGATCTCTGTCCCGTCTATAGGCTGCATTCTGGACTTCTTACAGGCAGGTTTCGATTTGGGCCTAAAACCCAGTACCCTTAAAGTCCAGATTTCGGCTTTGAGTAGTTTTCTTGATACCCCTCTGGCAGACCACAGGTGGATTAGAAGATTTGTTAAATCAATTTCCACGTTGAGACCTACTATTAGGCAGACGGTCCCCCCATGGGACTTAAATATAGTCTTAGAGGGTCTTTGTGGTTCTCCCTTTGAACCTATTGACCAGTTATCGGATAAATTACTTTCCTTAAAAACTGTCTTTCTACTAGCCATTACCACAGCTCGTAGAATTGGTGAGATTCAGGCCCTCTCCATCAGGGAACCTTTCTTGAAGATTCTGGATGACCGAGTCATTTTAAAATTAGATCAGTCCTTTTTACCAAAGGTGGTATCTCCGTTTCACAGGAACCAGGAAATAATAATTCTTCCCTCCTTTTGTGCCTCCCCCAAGAATGCGAAGGAAGAAAGATTCCACTGCCTGGACGTAAGAAGATCCATTCTCGCTTACCTTCAGAGGACGGCGCCGTGGAGAAAATCTCAGAACCTCTTTGTTTCATTTGGTGGAAGGAACAGAGGCAGCAAGGCCTCGAAACAGACTCTAGCCCGTTGGATCAGAGACTTTATTCGAGAGGCTTACATACAGAAGGGACTTACTTGCCCTTTATCTATAAGAGCCCACTCCACCAGAGCAGTGGCATCGTCATGGGCAGAAAAAGCAGATGCTTCAGTGGAGCAGATTTGCAGGGCCGCTACCTGGTCCAGTTTCTCTACATTTGTTAAGCATTATAGACTAGATTCTCTGGCCAACCAGGACCTAGCGTTCGGTCGTAAGGTCCTTCAGGCTGTGGTCCCCCCCTAGTTATTTAGCTGGTAGTTCTCCAGTGGGTACTGTCATGGAGGGACGTCCTGGAAACTAAAGTTTAGTCTTACCGGTAAACGGTTTTCCAGGAGTCCGACATGACAGTACCCGTTATTTCCCCCCCCATATTTATTTTCGATTATTGCCAGGGTCCTTAAATTACCTTTCCAATGTGAGATTAACATGAAAGTTCAATAAATGGTTTGGATCCTATCTGGTGTAGTAATTGGAAAGAACACTGGTGGGAGGGTAGGGGAGGGGCCTTTTAACCTTTTCACGCTTTCTGTCCCTACAGATATCCAAAAGGACATCCTCCAGTGGGTACTGTCATGTCGGACTCCTGGAAAACCGTTTACCGGTAAGACTAAACTTTAGTTTAGACATTTATATTCCAGACTTCTTCTCACGCTTTAGGGCCCCTAAAATGCCAGGGCAGTATAAATACCCCACATGTGACCCCTTTTTGTCCCAAGTTAGCGGAAAGGGAGACTTTGTGAGAAAAAAAAAAACTCAATTTCCGCTAACTTGTGCCAAATTTTTTTTTTCTATGAACTCGCCATGCCCCTCATTGAATACCTTGGGGTGTCTTCTTTCCAAAATGGGGTCACATGTGAGGTATTTATACTGCCCTGGCATTTTAGGGGCCCTAAATTTTATGCAGAATTTCATCCATTTCCTTTTGTTTGGCTTTTTTCTGCCTCTCACCTATCTGAATTAAGGTGCCTCTCAAACCCGCCTCATGAGTTTCCCAGATGAGGGCGTTACATTTACTATCTCCCAGATTTTCATTAAAAAAGTTATTAATATGTCTAGATAATAGGTCTAAATTCTCCTTTCTCGACAGCAGACTTTCGTTCAGTCTCCACAGTCCTGGAGTTTTATTGGTAAGGCCATAGGTCAAGGTCATTCTAAGCGGGGCATGATCAGAGAGCAGGATCGGGTCGTACTCAATCTTTTTGATAAAACTTAAGTCATTTTGATTGACAAAAAGGCAACCAATCCTAGTGTAGGTTTTATAAACTTGGGAGAAGAATGAATAGTCCTTAACCGTAGGATTCATTGCTCTCCAAGCATCCACTAACTGAGTTTGTTGGAGAAGTTTTTTAACTACCCTCAGAGTACGAGCAGTGACATGAATTTTACCATGGGAATTATCTAAGTTTGGTTCCAGGGGAAGATTAAGGTCTCCCCCTACAATCAATGAACCTTCTGCAAAGTCTTCCAGTTTGTTAAATAGTTGTTTAAAAAAGGGAGTTTGATTGTCGTTAGGGGCATAAACGCTAGCGAAGGTAAATAATTTTTTTGTTTATCTTACCTTTAATAAAGATAAACCGCCCTTCTGGGTCCACCATTAAATCCGATTTGATGAAGTGTATTTTTTTGTTAAAAACTATTGAAACGCCCTTTCTCTTTTGTGTTGGTGAGCATGCATTGAACCATTGTGTGTAGAAGTAATGCGTAGTAATAGGAGTGAACGATTTCTTAAAGTGTGTTTCCTGTAACAGTAATACATCAACTTTGTTTCTATGGAAAAGCCTTAGGATTTGGGCTCTTTTTGCAGGGATATTCAAGCTATTTGCATTAAAAGAAACACATGATATTTCAGTCATGTTTCTGATACCCTTGTTTTCTTATCTGGTGGTTTAGACGACTGGTATATAGACATAGAACATAGGGATAACATTGTCAGTACACCTCAAACTTTTGAGTATAGTACTGAGGGGAATAAAACAGTGTCTGATCCACTAGGAGACCGCGTCAAGAACCTAGTGGGTCAGGGTTTCTCACACTAGATAATCCACTTGGTGGGGGGGGGGGGGGAGATAAAATACGTAACACCAAGTGGTATTTTAAGAGTATAACAAAAGAACATTCGGATATATTCAGATAACACCTAGTGCCTCCACAACAAGGGTAGGGACACTAACTGTCACCAGACTATGTCAGTATTTCTGGGTTAAGAAGACGTGACAAGTGAAACCCGGGGTACTAACCCAGCAGCAATAAAGACATATTAAATTTCAGACAGAGCAGTGTGATAGAAACATGTAAACAATAACAGTTGTATGACATTGTTAAAGGATATATGGCTCACATCAGCCTGGCAAGGACTCCCTGGCATTTTTCCTGGGTGCTTTGGGGAGAGGCGTCTCAAAACCTCTCATCCTTCTCTGCTTGGGCGTAAACTGTCTTTCCCATCTTTCAATTGCAGGTAGGCCTGGGAATGGATCAGTAGAGATTTCCTGGGTCCAGTCTGGAACTTCAAATTGCCCAATATTGAGTTTAGGGATAACTGTTGCCAGTTCGTCAGGTGTTCTGATCGTAAAAGGTCTGCCATTATGTGTTATCAGTATCCCGAAAGGATATAGCCATCTGTACATGATTCTATTTTCCCTCAACGCTCTAGTGAAGGTCGACAGTTGCCTGCGCTTATCAAGTGTATATTTGGAAACGTCCTGAAAGATAGAGATTTCCCCACCTCTTGGCTAAGCGAGCCTTCCTGAGAATGTCCTCCTTAAGACGAAAGCTCAAAATGTAGCATAATACATCTCTTGGAGAGTCCTTAGGAGCATTCCTCGGTTTAAATACTCTATGCGCACGTTCAATTCCCAGGTCTTCTTCCCCTTCTTTGCCTAATAATTCAAGAAAGATCTGCTGGAGAACACCATGAACATCTTTATCTTCCACTTGCTCAGTTAGACCTCTGACACGTAAATTATTTCGTCTTGACCTATTTTCTAGATCATCAACATGTAGTTTGAGCTCATAGAGTTCTTTTTGTTGTCTTTGTGCCGTGTCTTCAAGTTGAGTCGCATGTTGAGCAATTTTCTCATTTGCGTCTTCAAGAGTGGAAACTCTGGTGTATATTTGCTTTATATCAGCTTTTATTTCTGCCAGATCTGTCTGAAGGGTATTGGTAAATTCTTTGAATAAATCCCTCATATGGTCAGTAGTTGGCAGTGTTTTGATGTATTTCTTTAAGTCTTCATGATCGCTCTGATCCTGTTCTAGGGGTTCTTCTTCAGATTCTGACCCTGAAGCTGGGTCATGAGAGGCAAAGAATTTGCTTTTGCTTTTCATTTTGATGCTGCTAGGTTCGTCGTTTGCAGATGTATTGTGCAAATTTTTAAGATGGTCTGAGGATTTTCTCGGTGTTTTAGCAGTCTTGATGTCTGTGTTATGACCTTTGGATTTACCCATAATCTCTTAAAAGAACAGTAATCCGAAATCCTTTAGGAAGGAATTAACAGATGGGGGTAGTAGTCCTGCTTTAGTTACATATATATATGAAAGAAAGAAGAGGAAGCTGATGTGATGTCAAATAAGTATCTTTTCATCTCATTGTCTGAATGAGTTGTGGATATAGCTGGGTCAGGGCTCCGGAGCAACACTCATTGCATATTATATTAGCTCCATATGCCTCTCAGATGTTTTCCAGTCACCTTTTAGGGTTTCTTATTATGTTGTCAGTTTATAGATCATAAACCGCGGGAAAAAGCGGGATTTCTGCCGCAGTTTAACCTAATGTAGCAGTGTCAAGATTGTAATAACACTTCATTCAGAGACCACTGCTGGCTGATGGCACTAGTGGGAGCTTATGTGCCTTAACAGTATTGTACTGCGGTGCCTTTAAATAATTTCTGCTCCTTTAAATACCTTCACCCTTCAGTATTTATTTTAACAATGGGAATTTGCAGCACAGCATATAACAATAAATGTGCCTCCAGTTAACAGCTCTAGTAGCTTCTTCTGGCTACAGCTGAGCCCTGCTATGAATATTAACACTGCAGTCTATTTGAATGCCGCGTTTCTTTCAGGGCCGGCGGATTGATTTGTCTAGTGATGAGGCTGCTAGGTCCGGTCTGCTCAGAGCCAGTGGCGTTTGTATGGAGCAGGTAATAGATCGACAAAGATCTTATATTTAACTGCCTCTTTAGTAGGGGCAACTCAGGGCACTTACCGCTCCTATGACCGCTTGAGGAGAGGTGTCCGGAGTGGTCTTTTGATGATCTTTTGTTTTCAGACCGGCCGGATCTACTTTCGCCGGTCCAAGGCTCAGTTAGACCCGCATCCAGCGGCGCTGTCAGTTCACAGATTTTCCAGCCTGCTGCGCTTCCCTCCTTTAGACAGACCAATCGTTTGCTGAGGATCTCTATTAAATCCGGTGGCAGGTGGCACATAAGCCGCGGGGCACGGCTTCTGCGGCCCGGATGGGTGCTCACCAGGGTGCTGTAGGCCGCAACTTCTTGCCTTCTCAGTTTCAGGCAAAAATAGTGTCCTGTTGATCCAGGCGATGACCTGAGTCAGGATCTGAGGTTTTAGGAGAAATTAAATCAGATTTTGCCGATTTATGACGGTTTATAAACACACTTTCTTTAGAGCTCCCACAGGCTGCGTCTGGTTAGCTCTGCAGCTAACTCCGCCCCCCCCTCAGTCGTCTTTTTTCTAACGTGAATAACCCTAATTTTGATAATCTTTCAGGGTACTGTAGTTGCCCCATTCCAGTTATTACTTTAGTTGCCCTCCTCTGGACCCTCTCCAGCTCTGCTGCTATGTCTGCCTTGTTCACTGGAGCCCAGAACTGTACACAGTACTCCATGTGTGGTCTGACTAATGATTTGTAAAGTAGTAGGAATATGTTCTCATCATGGGCATCTATGCCCCTTTTGATGCAACCCATTATCTTATTGGCCTTGGCAGCAGCTGCCTGACACTGTTTTTTGCAGCTTAGTTTGCTGTTTATTAAAATTCCTAGATCCTTTTCCATGTTAGTGTTACCGAGTGTTTTACCATTTAGTATGTACGGGTGACTTGCATTATTCCTTCCCATGTGCATAACTTTACATTTGTCAGTGTTAAACCTCATCTGCCACTTATCTGCCCAAGCCTGCAATCTATCCAGATCCCTCTGTAGTAGTATACTGTCCTCTTCAGTGTTAATTACATTACACAGTTTAGTGTCATCTGCGAAAATTGATATTTTACTATGCAAGCCTTCTACAAGATCATTAATAAATATATTGAAGAGAATAGGGCCCAATACTGACCCCTGAGGTACTCCACTAGTGACAGTGACCCAATCTGAGTATGTACAGTTAATAACCACCCTCTGTTTTCTATCACTCTGTTTTCTATCATTGAGCCAGTTACTTACCCACTTACAGACGTTTTCTCCCAGTCCGAGCATTCTAATTTTGTATACTAACCTTTTATGTGGTACAGTGTCAAATGCTTTGGAGAAGTCCAGATACACGACATCCATTGATTCGCCGCTGTCAAGTCTACAACTTACCTCCTCATAGAAACTGATTAAATTAGTTTGACATGACCGATCCCTCACGAAGCCATGCTGATATGGCGTTATTTGCTTATTTCCGTTAAGATGCTCTAACATAGCATCTCTCAGAAAACCTTCAAACAGTTTACCCACAACAGATGTTAAACTTATCGGCTTATAGTTTCCAGGCTCTGTTTTTGGACCCTTTTTGAATATTGGCACCACATTTGCCATGCGCCAATCCTGTGGGACATTCCCTGTCAGTATAGAATCTGCAATTATCAGAAATAAGGGTCTGGCTATGACATTACTTAATTCCCTTAGGATACGGGGGTGTATGCCATCCGGTCCAGGCGATTTGTCTATTTTAATATTTTTAAGTCGGTGTTGTACTTCTTCCTGGGTTAGACAGGACACTTTTAATGGGGAATTTATTTCAACATTCAGCATTTCTTCTGACAGTTTATTTTCCTCAGTGAATACATTGGAGAAAAAAATATTTAACAGCTTTGCTTTCTTCTCGTTGCTCTCTGCGACTCCCCTCTCATTACTCTTTAAAGGGCCGACACCTTCAGATTTATACTTTTTAACATTTATATAATTGAACAACATTTTAGGGTTAGTTTTACTCTCTTTGTGTCAGGATTCGAACCCGTGACCAGCCACATCCCAGGCGGTAGCCCTGCTTACTAGGCTACCGTCCTCTCTGCACATTCCTCCCTGAAACCTATTATGTAACCTCAGTCTTGCCAAGCCTTGCTCATTACCCTTGATTCCCCACACCTGGTACTTCCCTATATAAGTCCAGCCCCTTGCACTCCAGCTTGCTGATTATTGAGCTCCTGAGCCTTGATCAAGCTTCTCCTCATCTGCTGCTCTTGCTACTACTGGAAGTCCACTGCTGACCAGGAATTGCATACCGACTACTCTTCTCCTTTGTCCCTACCTACTCAACTGCTACCACTGTTGCCATCCGGATTGTCTGACCACACTTACTGCCGCCTGCCCTGACTACGCCTCTGCGAGACTACCTGCACCTACTACCTGCCTGCGGTCCTTGCCACTGGGCTCCACTCCTACCTCCAGCCAGCGGTCCTCTGACTCAGGTGAGCCTGTAGGACTGTTACAGAATAATCAGCCTCACTATGGAGTCCGCAATTGCCACTCTGCGTAAGCAGGTCTCCGAACTTCAAGAATTTTGTACTACATATCAGGAGAAATTTGTCCAGCTCCAAGGCGTAGTCCAAAGCCAACAGAGGGAGATTATTGAACTACAGAGGCAACTCCTGGACGTCCGCGGCGCGCCCGCAGACACCCGCATGCCACTCCCATCAAGATTCAGCGGCGATAGACGCCAGTATCAGGGGTTTCTAAACCAATGCCGCATCTATTTTCAGATGTACCCGGCCCCCTTCACCACTGAAAAAAAGAAGGTGCTATTCTTGGTCAATCTCCTGACGGATGAAGCATTAGCATGGGCATCACCATACGTGGAGACTAACAGTCAGCTCCTGGACAACCTAAACAACTTCATCACCGCCATGAGCCAAGTCTTCGATGACCCCAACCGCTATGCGACAGCCGAGGCGCGACTACATGGTCTGCGGCAAGGGAGACGCTCCGTCGCTGAATACACCGCCGAGTTTCGCCGTTGGGTCTCGGACACCACCTGGAACCCAGTGGCACAGAGAAGCCAATTCCGGCGAGGCCTGTCCGAATTAATAAAGGACGAACTCGCCAGAGTTGAGGCCCCGGACGATCTGGATGACTTCATTCAGTTATGCATCCGGATAGATCAAAGACTCTCCGAGAGGAAGAAAGAAAGACTCTGGTCCTCGGACCACAGACCCACTTACTCCTTCTCTTCCACCACCCAGCGCGACCCCCAGTCAGTAATTGAACCTATGCAGGTCGACGCTCTACGTAGGTCTCTATCCACAGCTGAGAAGGAAGAGAAGGCTGGCCGAAAACCTCTGCCTCTACTGTGGGGAGCCGGATCATTTTGCCATCAAATGTCCTCATAAGATCCGAAAGACCATTGCCGTCACGGAGCTAAAGGAGCAACCACAGACTCCAACCCTGCCAGCAGCCCCTGAAAATAACAACACGGCGGCTCATGGATCCCACTTCATCGTCCCCATCTTCATCGACATTGAGGAGCGTCAACTCCCCTGTTCAGCGATGTTAGACTCCGGGGCGGGAGGCAACTTCATGGACCTAACCTTCGCCCGCGAAAAGAACATTCCACTGACAATCAAGGCAGCCCCCATTGACCTGGAAACCGTCAACGGATCCTCACTCTCCTCGGGGCAGGCCACTCACGAGACCACCAAACTACAACTCCTCATAGAACCAGATCACCGTGAAAGGATGCACTTCTCGCTGATCGCCTCCCCGAAGTTCCCAGTGATATTGGGCATCCAATGGTTGGCTACCCACAACCCCTCGGTGGACTGGGAAACCCGCTGCATAGGATTCCCGTTCGAGTTCTGCTCGCTAAATTGCTCCCACAAACCTGTCCTTCCACGCGAAGACACCACCATCTCAAAACTATCCGTCAAGGATCTGCTACCCCCCCAATACCGCGAGTTCCAGGATGTCTGCGACAAGAAAAACGAAGACAAGCTGCCACCACACGACTGCCCTATAGAACTGTTGCCCGGGGCCGAAATACCCTTTGGCAGTATCTACCCCCTCTCAGAGCCTGAACTCAAGGCTCTGAAAGAGTACCTGGACGAGGACCTGAGGAAGGGGTTTATTTGGCCCTCTACCTCCCCGCGGGAGACCCCTTTTTCTTCGTAGAGAAAAGACTCCTCCCTGCGTCCCTGCATAGACTACAGAAAGCTTAACGACATAACCGTAAAAAAACTGTACCCGCTCCCACTGATTTCATAACTCCTCGAGACTCTGGGCAGCGAAGATCTTCACTAAACTCGACCTTCGAGGGGCCTACAACCTCGACCGAATCCGCCCTGGGGACGAATGGAAGACCGCCTTCCGGACACGTTATGGTCATTTCGAGTACCTGGTCATGCCTTTCGGACTCTGCAATGCTCCCGCCACCTTCCAGCACTTCATTAATGACGTCCTCAGGGACATGCTGGATCTGTTTGTAGTCGTTTACCTGGACGACATCTTGATCATCTCTGAAGACCTCGAGCAGCACCGCGAACACGTCCGCAGGGTACTGCAGAGACTCCGACAGAACTCTCTCTATACCAAGCTAGAGAAATGCGAGTTTGAGCGAACCACCACTCAGTTCCTCGGATACATCATCTCCCCAGAGGGCCTAAGTATGGACCCGGGGAAGGTCCAAGCTGTGATGAACTGGCCCATTCCGAGAAACGAGAAGGAGATACAAAGATTCATTGGCTTCGCCTACTTCTATCGGAAGTTTATCCGGAACTTCTCCAAGGTCATAGCACCAATCACCAAACTCACCAAGAAGGCAGTCCCCTTCTCCTGGACACCCGAGGCCCAGGAGGCCTTCACCAAGTTGAAACTCCTCTTCACTTCTGCCCCAATCCTAATCCACCTGAACCCCGAGCTCCCATTTACAGTCTAAGTGGATGCATCAGACTCCGCGGTGGGGGCAGTTTTGTCACAACGGACAGGGGAGAGGATGCTATTACACCCGTGCGCATATTTCTCCCGCCAGATGTCCCCCTCCGAGAAGAACTATGACATTGGGAACAAAGAACTACTGGCGATCAAGGATGCCTTCTCCGAGTGGAGACACCTGCTGGAGGGAGCCACCAACCCCATAATCGTACTAACTGACCACAAGAACCTCGAGTTCATCCGCAGCGCTAAGAGACTCTCAGCCAGACACGCCAGAGGAAGCCTATAATTTTCCCGTTTCAACTTTCTCATCACCTATCGCCCCGGATCAAAAAACGGCAAGGCCGACGCCCTCTCCAGAATGTTTTCCGAGCCCTCACAGAGTAACAAGGGCCAAAATAACATCTTACCCGAGAGAAGGGTCGTAGGGGCCACCTACTCTAAAGAACTCCTGGGCACAATCAAAGAAGGATACGAAAATGACCCCTTCCTAGCCCACCCCACAGGGAATATCAGCCTTACGTTTAAGAACGGTCATTGATTTCATCAGGACCTACAACTATATGTACCAGAAATCGCACGGTTCGAAGGGCTCAAACTCAACCATGACTCAAAGCTGGCCGGCCATTTTGGCACAAGAAAGACCCAGGAGCTTCTCTCCCGCTTCTTCTGGTGGCCAACATACAAGGAGGACATCAAGAGGTACATCTCCTCGTGCACGGTCTGTGCCCGCAATAAGACTCCTCGTTCCTCCCCCGTGGGTCTGTTACAACCCCTCCCTATTCCCTCCCGCCCCTGGGGCTCGATCTCCATGGACTTTGTGGTAGACCTTCCTCCTTCAAAAGGGATGAACACCATCCTGGTTGTGGTCGACCGTCTCACCAAGATGGCCCATTTCATCCCCTACAAAGGCATACCCACCGCCAAACAGACGGCCGATCTTATTCTCAGAGAGGTCTTCAGGCTGCATGGGATCCCGGACGACGTGGTCTCCGACCGAGGCGTACAATTTGCCTCAATGTTCTGGAAGAACTTCTGCCTGGCGCTCGGGGTTAAAGTGAACCTGTCCTCCGCTTTACACTCTCAGTCAAACGGGCAGACTGAGAGAACTAATCAGACCCTAGAGCAGTACCTACGCTGTTTCAGCTCCCACCTGCAGGATGACTGGCTTGACCATCTCCCCACGGCCGAGTTTGCCTACAACAATGCTGAGCACAGCTCAACCAAGCAACAGCCCCTTCTTTGCTAACACAGGCTCGCACCCGGTGTTCATTCCCCACCTGCCCGTCGCCTCCACCCTCCCAGCAGTGGCCGAACGCCTAACAACCCTACAGGAGGCACAAAAGAACATTATAGACAACCTCCAGCTAGCCCAGAGGTGCTCTAAACAGGGAGCAGACAGACGTCGCAAACCCACCCCGGGCTTCCATGTGGGAGACAAGGTGTGGCTGTCCACCAGGAACCTCAGATTGAAGGTCCCCTCCAAAAAGTTGGACCAAAGATACATGGGTCCATTCTGGATCACCGCACAAATCAACGAGGTCACATTCCGGCTCGACCTTCCGGACTCCATTAGGGTGCACCCTGTCTTCCATTGCTCACTCCTCAAGCCATACGTGGAGGACACCTTCATAGGCCGCCACTCAACCCCTCCACCACCCGTGAAGGTACAGGGTGAAGAAGAATACATTGTTGCAAAGATCCTCGACTCCAGTATCCACCGGCAGTGGCGTCTCTAGCTTTCAAATTTTGGGGGGGCACACTGGGGGCCAGGACAAAAGTAGGGGGGGCAGCTATAACGATACATTTACACAAGTACGCTTAGAAATGCTGCAATACTTTACCCAATACCTAAAACCGCAACAGGGAAGAAAAGTCCTGCTGTCTGTGGTTTAAAAAAAAAAAAAAAAAAAAAAAATCACTCAGATTTCAACATGTCCTAGCTGCCTGTGGATGACACTTTTATAGGGAGGGGGATCTGTGGATGACACTGCTATGGGGGGGGGGATCTGTGGATGACACATACCGTATATAGCATCTTATGCTATATGTGTCATCCACAGATCCACCCCATGACAGGGTCATCCCCATTTCCCCCTCTATAACAGTGTCATCCACAGATCCCCCTCTCTATAACAGTGTCATCCACAGATCCCCCTCTCTATAACAGTGTCATCCACAGATCCCCCTCTCTATAACAGTGTCATCCACAGATCTCCCTCCCCGCCGCTCACAGGAGTGTACATTTGACATTTCTAAACTGTAATCCATATCCTGCAGTAACTAACTTTAAATCCGGATTCAAGGGCCGCTCATCTCTACTAGTACCTTAACCTTACACCACTCGGCTAGCTTCGATAACAGGTCCAGGCTACAGCCTTCAGGTACTGCCTGTTAGTTGTTACCGAGCGAGTGCTGATTTCTGCAAGTCAGAGGATACGGATTACAGTTTAGAAGAAATGTACACTCCTGTGAGCGGTCCAGTGGCGGATCCAGAGGCTGGTCTCGGGAGGGGCACTTCCAGATTATTTTCTGTCCACCGCCACAGAACAAGGGTGCTTATAGAACAGACTCCACAGTGTAGAGGTATACTGTATATTGTGTGGCACAGTGTAGCGGTATACTGTATATTGTGTGGCACAGTGTAGCGGTATACTGTATATTGTGTGGCACAGTGTAGAGGTATACTGTATATTGTGTGGCACAGTGTAGAGGTATACTGTATATTGTGTGGCACAGTGTAGCGGTATACTGTATATTGTGTGGCACAGTGTAGAGGTATACTGTATATTGTGTGGCACAGTGTAGAGGTATACTGTATATTGTGTGGCACAGTGTAGCGGTATACTGTATATTGTGTGGCACAGTGTAGAGGTATACTGTATATTGTGTGGCACAGTGTAGAGGTATACTGTACATTGTGTGGCACAGTGTAGAGGTATACTGTACATTGTGGGGCACAGTGTAGCGGTATACTGTACATTGTGGGGCACAGTGTAGGCTATATGTGTATAACAAACATATTTCACATGAAAACTTACAGTTACTTGGCTTGGCCCTTGGGGATCTCGGACGCCACTTCACCACATTGGCCGGGGGCTCGGCGGAGCTGATGTTCTGTTTCATCCTAATGAGAAAGATTTCATAATAAGGATTTGGAGAAGGGGCAGAGGGATAGCAGAGCAGGGAGAGGCCGGTGCTGCTACTAGGGGGCTCATACCATGGGGGAGTAATAAAGCCCACCTTAATGCCCCCCCAGTAGAAATAATTCTCCTTATAATGTGACAGTGCAAAAATACCCCCTTGTAATGCCCCCAGGTGAGCTAATGTCCCCATAATGGGCCAGTGTAAAATACCCCTATATAGTGCCCCCAGTAAATGCCCCCATAGTGCTCCTCTCCCCCTTCCCTCCTAGTGCCCCCCATAATGTACCAGTATAAAATGCCCCATATATCACTATAGATGCCAGTAGATGCCCTCAGTGTCCCCCATAATTTGCAAGTATAAAATACCCCTTCTTAGTGCCCCGGTAGATGACTCCATAGTACTCCTCTCCCCCCTTCCCCATAGTACCCACCATAATTTGTCCCAGTATAAAATGCTACTGTACAGAGCCCCCCATATAAAATACCCCTTCTTTGTGGCCTCAGTAGATGCCCCTATAGTGCCCACCAATAACGTGCCAGTAACAAGTGCCCCCATCACGTGCCAATAACAAGACCCCTCCATCACGTGCCAGTAATAAGCTGCCCCCTCCAATGTGCCAGTAATAAGCTGCCCCCCCAATGTGCCAGTAATAAGCTGCCCCCCCAATATGCCAGTAATAAGCTGCCCCCCCCAATGTGCCAGTAATAAGCTGCCCCCCCAATGTGCCAGTAATAAGCTGCCCCCCCAATGTGCCAATAATAAGCTGCCCCCCCAATATGCCAGTAATAAGCTGCCCCCCCCAATGTGATGTGCCAGTAATAAGCTGCCCCGCCAATGTGCCATTAATAAGCTGCCCCTCCCAATGTGCCAAGAATAAACTGCCCCCCCAATGTGCCAAGAATAAGCTGCCCCCCCCCAATGTGCCAAGAATAAGCTGCCCCCCCCCAATGTGCCAAGAATAAGCTGCCCCCCCCAATGTGCTAAGAATAAGCTGCGCCCCCCCCAATGTGCCAAGAATAAGCTGCGCCCCCCCCCAATGTGCCAAGAATAAGCTGCCCCCCCCAATGTGCCAAGAATAAGCTGCCTCCCCCCCCCCATGTGCCAAGAATAAGCTGCCTCCCCCCCCCAATGTGCCAAGAATAAGCTGCCTCCCCCCCCCCCATGTGCCAAGAATAAGCTGCCCCCCCCCCCATGTGCCAAGAATAAGCTGCCCCCCCCCCAATGTGCCAATAACACTGTTGTAAAAAAAAAAAAAAAATCATACTTACCTCTATGTCAGCGATGCGATGCAGGCCTCTTCTTCCGGCCTGTGTCCCGCGCTGTATGGCTCCGCCTGCGGCCTCTGATATGCTGCAGGCACTAGGCCGGCAGCCTATCAGAGAAAGGGGAAGGGACACGCCTCTCCCTCCCCTGCCGCAGCACACAGGCCGGCAGATGAATATGGAGATGAGCGCAATGGAAGCGCTCATCTCCCTGGCTGTGCCCGACTGCGGCGGCTAACTTGGGGGGGCACGGGCATTTTAGTTGGGGGGGCACAGCATGATGTAGGGGGGGCCGTGGCCCCCTCTGGCCCCCCCGTGGCGACGCCACTGTCCACCGGGGAAGACTACAATACCTAATTGGGTGGGAGGGTTACCCTCCCGAGGATAACTCCTGGGAGCCAGAAGAAAATGTCCACGCCCCCAGACTGGTAAAAGAGTTCCACCAACGGCACCCCGGTAAGCCTGCCCCTGCTATGCCCAGAGGTCACCTTGGAAGGGGGGGAGTACTGTCGGGATTCGAACCCGTGACCAGCCACATCCCAGGCAGAAGCCCTGCTTACTAGGCTACCGTCCTCTCTGGACATTCCTACCTGAAACCTATTATGTAACCTCAGTCTTGCCAAGCCTTGCTCATTACCCTTGATTCCCCACACCTGGTACTTCCCTATATAAGGTCAGCCCTTGCAATCCAGCTTGCTGATTATTGAGCTCCTGAGCCTTGATCAAGCTTCTCCTCATCTGCTGCTCTTGCTACTACTGGAAGTCCACTGCTGACCAGGAATTGCCTACCGACTACTCTTCTGCTTTGTCCCTACCTACTTAACTGCTACCACTGTTGCCATCCGGATTGTCTGACCACGCTTACTGCCGCCTGCCCTGACCCACCGCCTGCCTACCGACTACGCCTCTGCCATACTTCCTACACCTACTACCTGCCTGCGGTCCTTGCCACTGGGCTCCACTCCAACCTCCAGCCAGCGGTCCTCTGACTCAGGTGAGCCTGTAGGACTCTTACACTTTGGCAATTGATCTCTCGGTCTCTAGTTTGGCCGCTTTTATTTGTTTTTTACATGTTCTATTTTTTTGTTTTTGTGTTTTATATGCTTTCTTTTTGTCATTTATTGCTTTCTTTACAGTTCTGTTTATCCACATTGGTTTCTTTTTGTTCCCATATGGTATGTACCTCTCACAATGAGATTTTAGGATGCTTTTAAAGATATCCCATTTTGTGGCTGTATTTTTATTTGTGAGGACTTTATCCCATTTAGTTAGGCCTATGGCCTCTCTTGGTTGGCTAAATTTAGCTTTTTTGAAGTTTGGTATTTTTGTTCCTCCCTGTAGAAACGCTCTTTTGAATGATAATTGGAAGGTTTATGGTCACTATTTCCCAGGTATCCCCCAACCTGCACATAGGATTCTGTCAATTGGGTGTAAAAAGTAGATATCCCTCTCCTTTTCTTAAATAAGTTTGCTAGTAGGGTCGTATGCGGTAAATATATCTTCTCTGTTATTTTGCGCTTATTAACAAATTCCCTAACATTTAAAAATCTGTAGAAGTCATCTCTTACTAGTCTAAATCGAGTTTTTAGTTTAGAGAACGAGGTAAATGTTCCCTCTTCATAAAAGTCCTGGAGGGATTCAATGCCAACATCCTTCCAATGTGTAATGGGGATTAAATCTACTTGATCACAAAGGACATCTAATGTGGCATCTGTTAAGGGAGAATGTAATTTCCCTTTCCTCAATCTGAGGAATTTCTTCCAGATCTCATCTGAGACATTGATCACATCAATAGGTGGAGGGGAGGGGGAGAATCCCCAAATCGGCGCTAGAAGTCTGGATTTTAATGTTTTCGTGCTACATATGCTTTTCTCTATTTGGACCCACAGCTTGTCAGTATTATCTAACCACCAGTGAGACAGTTAGTCCAGGATAGCCGAGAAGTTAATCTGGGCCTAATAGAGTGTCTAGAATCTGCGGTGTTCTGTATACAATGCTGTACTACATCAGAAAAGATTGTATTGCAGATTCCAATGCTTCTGGGCCCTCTATAGTGTCTATAATCTGTGGCGTTCTGTAGTTCATAGTGTAATACATCGGAAAACCATGTCTGTATGGCAGATTCCAGTAATCTGGGCCTTATAGAGTGTGGGAAGATAGTGCAGATAGAGACCGGGGGCAAGGTAGTGGGACTGGTGGAGGAATGGAAGGAGGGACTAGAACAGTTCAGAAGGAAAGGTGTAGGGTACAAAATATACATAAACCTCTCAAATGTATGTATACTAATGCCAGAAGCCTGACTAATAAAACTGGTGAACTGGAATTACTGATGTGTGAGGAGGACTATGACATAGTGGGAATAACTGAGACATGGCTGGATGATAGCTATAACTGGCAGTTAATGTACAAGGTTACAGTCTGTTTAGAAAGGATCGTCAAAACCGGAGAGGGGGAGGGATCTGCCTTCATGTGAAGTCCTGTCTAAAGCCCACACTCCGTGAAGATATAAGTGAGGGACATGAACATGTGGAGTCACTGTGGGTAGAGATACATGGAGCTAAAAACAACAATAAATTACTAATAGGAGTTTACTATAAACCACCTAATATACCAGAGTCCACAGAAAATCTACTACTAAATGAGATAGACAAGGCGGCAAATTATAATGAGGTGGTTATTATAGGGGACTTCAACTACCCAGATATAGACTGGGAAACTGAAACTTGTATATCTCATAAAGGAAACAATTACACTCCTAACTGGCTCAGGACCCGACTAGAGGGACGGCCATACTGGACTTAGTATAAACCAATAGGCCTGACAGAACAACAGATGTGCAGGTTGGGGGATACCTGGGAAATAGTGACCATAAACCTTCCAATTATCATTCAAAAGAGCGTTTCTACAGGGAGGAACAAAAATACCAAACTTCAAAAAAGCTAAATTTAGCCAACTAAGAGAGGCCATAGGCCTAACTAAATGGGATAAAGTCCTCACAAATAAAAATACAGCCACAAAATGGGATATCTTTAAAAGCATCCTAAAATCTCATTGTGAGAGGTACATACCATATGGGAATAAAAGGTTAAGGAACAAAAAGAAACCAATGTGGATAAACAGAACTATAAAGAAAGCAATAAATGACAAAAAGAAAGCATATAAAACACTAAAACAAAAAAATAGAACATGTAAAAAACAAATAAAAGCGGCCAAACTAGAGACCGAGAGATCAATTGCCAAAGTGTAAGAGTCCTACAGGCTCACCTGAGTCAGAGGACCGCTGGCTGGAGGTTGGAGTGGAGCCCAGTGGCAAGGACCGCAGGCAGGTAGTAGGTGTAGGAAGTATGGCAGAGGCGTAGTCGGTAGGCAGGCGGTGGGTCAGGGCAGGCGGCAGTAAGCGTGGTCAGACAATCCGGATGGCAACGGTGGTAGCAGTTAAGTAGGTAGGGACAAAGCAGAAGAGTAGTCGGTAGGCAATTCCTGGTGGGCAGTGGACTTCCAGTAGTAGCAAGAGCAGCAGATGAGGAGAAGCTTGATCAAGGCTCAGGAGCTCAATAATCAGCAAGCTGGAGTGCAAGGGTAATGAGCAAGGGAAGTACCAGGTGTGGGGAATCAAGGGTAATGAGCAAGGCTTGGCAAGACTGAGGTTACATAATAGGTTTCAGTAGGAATGTCCAGAGAGGACGGTAGCCTAGTAAGCAGGGCTTCTGCCTGGGATGTGGCTGGTAACGGGTTCGAATCCCGACAGTACTCCCCCCCCTTCCAAGGTGACCTCTGGGCATAGCAGGGGCAGGCTTAGCGGGGTGCCGTTGGTGGAACTCTTATACCAGTCTGGGGGCGTGGACATTTTCTTCTGGCTCCCAGGAGTTATCCTCGGGAGGGTAACCCTCCCACCCAATTAGGTATTGTAGTCTTCCCCGGTGGATCCTGGAGTCGAGGATCTTTGCAACAATGTATTCTTCTTCACCCTGTACCCTCACGGGTGGTGGAGGGGTTGAGTGGCGGCCTATGAAGGTGTCCTCCACGTATGGCTTGAGGAGTGAGCAATGGAAGACAGGGTGCACCCTAATGGAGCCCGGAAGGTCGAGCCGGAACGTGACCTCGTTGATTTGTGCGGTGATCCGGAACGGACCCATGTATCTTTGGTCCAACTTTTTGGAGGGGACCTTCAATCTGAGGTTCATGGTGGACAGCCACACCTTGTCTCCCACATGGAAGCCTGGGGTGGGTTTGCGACGTCTGTCTGCTCCCTGTTTAAAGCACCTCTGGGCTAGCTGGAGGTTGTCTATAATGTTCTTTTGTGCCTCCTGTAGGGTTGTTAGGCGTTTGGCCACTGCTGGGAGGGTGGAGGCGACGGGCAGGTGGGGAATGAACACCGGGTGCGAGCCTGTGTTAGCAAAGAAGGGGCTGTTGCTTGGTTGAGCTGTGCTCAGCATTGTTGTAGGCAAACTCGGCCGTGGGGAGATGGTCAAGCCAGTCATCCTGCAGGTGGGAGCTGAAACAGCGTAGGTACTGCTCTAGGGTCTGATTAGTTCTCTCAGTCTGCCCGTTTGACTGAGGGTGGAAAGCGGAGGACAGGTTCACTTTAACCCCGAGCGCCAGGCAGAAGTTCTTCCAGAACATTGAGGCAAATTGTACGCCTCGGTCGGAGACCACGTCGTCCGGGATCCCATGCAGCCTGAAGACCTCTCTGAGAATAAGATCGGCCGTCTGTTGGGCGGTGGGTATGCCTTTGTAGGGGATGAAATGGGCCATCTTGGTGAGACGGTCGACCACAACCAGGATGGTGTTCATCCCTTTTGAAGGAGGAAGGTCTACCACAAAGTCCACGGAGATCGAGCCCCAGGGGCCGAAGGGAATAGGGAGGGGTTGTAACAGACCCACGGGAGAGGAACGAGGAGTCTTATTGCGGGCACAGACCGTGCACGAGGAGATGTACCTCTTGATGTCCTCCTTGTATGTTGGCCACCAGAAGGAGAGGGAGAGAAGCTCCTGGGTCTTTCTTGTGCCAAAATGGCCGGCCAGCTTGGTAATAATATTGAATATGTGGCACTCCCAGTCCACCCTTTTTATGGTGTCCAATTATGGTTTTGAAGGCAACTCTGGGTTTCTTGTGGTCCCAAATGAATAATCTGAGTTTAGAATTTAGTGATGTGAAATATGAGTCAGGAACAGAAATCGGTAGTGACCTGAAGAGATACAATAGCTTTGGCAGAAGCAGCATTTTGTATGCTGCAATCCTGCCCAGCCAAGAAATTGTGTTTTTGGTGAATTCAGCCATATCTCTGTTGATCTCAGAGGCTATTCTAGGAAAATTAGTATCAAAAAGTCTTGATGAGGGATGCGACACCTGTATACCCAAATATGTAATATCCAATTTTTGCCAATCTAGGGGGTATTGTCCTTTTAAATCATGTAATAAAGAAGGATTCAAATTAATTGGCAGGGCTTGAGATTTATCTGTATTAATTTTGTAATATGAAATCTCACCAAAATCTTGAGTGGTCTTAAAAAAGGCTGGTAGTGAGGATTGGGGATTAGTAAATGTTAATATAATATCCTCAGCGAACAGGGCTAATTTATAGTTGCTATGGCCTATATCTATACCGTATATATCAGGATTAGATCTAATAGCCGCCGCTAGAGGTTCCATTGACATAATGAAGAGAAGGGGGGAGAAAGGGCAGCCCTGACGCGTGCCATTAGTGATTTTGAATGAGTTAGACAGGGAGCTATTCACATAAACATTTGCTGAGGGGTTGCTGTATAGCGCCTTAATACCTGAATGGATGGTTCCAGTTATCCCAAATTTTTCTAGGACCTTAAATGCATATGACCAGTTAATACGATCAAAGGCTTTTTCGGCATCAACAGTTAGGAAAATGGCAGGGTTTTTTATTTTCTCACAGAATTGGAGTAATGAGATTATACGTCTTGTATTGTCTGGGCCCTGTCTGCCTTTTAAAAATCCTACTTGATCCTTATGAATTAATTTTGGAAGGATATTTTGAAATCTTTCAGCTAAGATTTTTGCATATATTTTCATATCTACGTTTAGTAGGGAAATTGGTCTATAATTTTCCACTTTACAATCATCCTTGCCTGGTTTCGGAATAGTTACTATTGTGGCTCTCAGCATATCTTCAGGGAAAGTGCCTGACTGAAATGCATTATTGTAAACTTTGTGAAGATGTGGGATCAAGATATTAACAAATTTCTTATAATATTCCGACGTGAAGCCGTCAGGGCCTGGTGATTTTTGATTAGGGGAAGATCTAATTGCTTTTGATATTTCTAGCAATGAAATTGGTATATTCAATTGATGGATCTGGTCTTGATTCAGTTTGGGCAAGTCTAGTTTATGTAGGAATTCTGTAATTTTGGATTCTTCAACTGGTTTTGGAAGGTCAGAGGCCATAGTTTCTCATAATAATCTTTAAATGAGTTAGCTATATCTCGAGGAGCTAATTTGATCTGATTTGTTGTGGGGTGTTTAATTTTCCTAATTATAGATTTTTGTCTTTTGGCCTTCAGCCTTCTAGCAAGTAGTGCTCCGGCCTTATTGTCATGGGAGTAAAATTTAGTTTTAGATTGTCTCAGGACTTTTTCATATTTGAACAGGAGTAGGTTGTATATTTTAAATCTGGCCTTCTGTAATTCTGTTGTAATTGTATATGATGGTTTTATCTTATTTTTAGCTTCCAAATCTTTTATTAACTTCAGAGCCTCTGTCATCTCTTTTTCTCTTTGTTTTTTAATGGAGGAACCTAATGACATGAATGTTCCTCTGATTTTGGCCTTATGAGCGCTCCATAGAGTGTAAGAGTCTATATCTGTGGTGTCATTTATTCTAAAATATTCCTTTAAATCAGATTCAATTGAAGCTGCTAGTTTAGTATTATTCAGGATGTAAGGATTGACTCTCCATACGTAGTCATTGGTTTGTCTTTGTGTAAATGTTATTGTTAGACTGACAGGTGCATGGTCTGACCAAACTATGTTACCTATATCTGTTTTAGTTGTCAAATCAATAAGTGGTCTCTCAACCAAAAAGTAATCTATCCTTGAATAGGAAGAATGTTTATTTGAGAAATGGGTGTAGTCCCTTTCTGAAGCATGCTGCAACCTCCAGATATTATAAAGAAAATTTTGATCAATCAATTTTTGAAACGCTAAGTCCCTATATCTACCACTATGGGTGGTATCTAAGGATGGGTTGAGAATAGCATTAAAATCTCCTCCTAGCAGTAAGTGGCCTTTTTTCATGATATTCACTTTTTTAAGTAATTTCCTCATAAATTTTGTTTGGCCAGTGTTAGGTGCATAAACATTAACTAATGCAGTAAGGGTATTATTAATCAGAGCTACTAATATGATGTATCTCCCACCTGGGTCAATAAACTTTTCTTTAATATCTACTGCAATTGAGTCTTTAAATGCTATCATGACTCCCCTTTTTTTCTCTTTGTAAGTGGAATAAACTATCTGTGGAAATTTCCTATGTTTGATTTGTGGGGTGCTGTTTGTGGCAATATGGGTCTCTTGGGCATACAGGATGTCACATCTCCTATTTAAAGCCTCGTTCCAAAGTTGATTTCGTTTGAATGGGGAGTTTAGGCCCCGTACATTAATCGATGTTATATTAACAGCCATTTCTGAAAACTGAACATAGCTATGTACCTTGCATCCCCCAGGTCACCACACGACTCGCCTATAATAAAGATTGCATCAGAAAATTCCTTCAAATGTATATTACTGGGAAGAGAGAAATGGTTATTCATACTGAAATGGTGGGGTCCTCCTGTACAGAAGATATCACTTAAACAGGTATTAATTAAAACATTAACAATATTGAAAAACAAAAAAGAAAAAAGCCCATCAAAAAATCGGGCAAAAATAGGCAGATGATCCAAAGTCATCTATAGGAACTATAGGGCGGGTGTATTACTGGCAAACAGGAGGTTCCCCTCCTCCACACATTGAGTCATGCTCCTTGTGGATACTTCAGTCATTGTTCTTTTGTCTCTGGTCTTTTGTTTGCTTCTTGTGATCATAAAACTTTCCAGGGTGTTGGCTTTCCTGGAACCTTCTAGGGGCTTTGTCCTGGTAGCTTGGAATTTTTTCAATTTGTAAATTCCACTCCCTCAGGGTTATCAAGGCAGATTCTGGTGATTTAAGTGTGTGTAGGACTCCATCTTTGTATACCAGCAGTTTTACAGGGAAACCCCATCTATAATTGATATTGTTTGCCATTAAGGTCTTAGTAATGACCGCAAAGTCTTTTCTTGCTTTAATCGTAGCTGCGGAAAGATCTGTGAAAAGTTGAAGGCCAGTGTATTTTTTCGATAGGATAGGGTCCTTCCTCATCTCTCTCAAAATTTGCTCTTTAATGTGAAAGAAGGTAAATCTGGCCAGTACATCTCTAGGGACATCTTTATGTAGAAATGTAGGCTTAGGTAGCCTATGTGCCCTGTCAATACACAGTTCAAAATCCTTAGCTTGCGGAATCAGTTCCTTTACCAGTTCAACTATGTATGGGATTAAATCGTTGTTTGAAATATTCTCAGGGACACCTCTAAACTTAATGTTGTTCCTCCTGCTTCTGTCTTCCAAGTCAATTATTTTTGCCTGCATAGATTCAACTCGATCTTCTAGTTCATTATGTCGATCTATGACTTCATTCTGTGAGGCTGCAAAATCCTCCATTTTGTTCTCAACGTGGGAGACTCTGTCTACTAGCTCTTCAACTGCTTGTTGGAATGGTATTATCGATTGCTTAAAATCGCTATTTATCGATGATCTTAGAGCTAAAAGCATGTCTTTTATCAAGTTGGCAGAGAGTTCTTTGTCAGTGGCTTGGAATTCAGCAAAATGATCGGGTACAGACTCATGTAACAGTTGGATACTCACTGCGTCTGGGTTTTGTTTTATTGGAGTATCCATTTTCTTAGATCGAGGGCTCTCCGTCAGGGTATCTTCTCCTTGGTCTTTAGAAGTTTGAATAATCTCCTCTCGATCATATTCTTTCTCATCTAGTGAGTCGGACGCTTGGGGGGTCGATTTCCCTGTTGGCGCTATAGCGCTTTCCTCCAGACCTGTAGCATCCAGATCGGGTGTGTCCTGGTTCGAAGATTTTTTTAAATCCAACTTCCTCTGCATATGATCAGTGAATTTCCCCTTTTTAATCGGGGTATTCGGAGGTAGAAGTGGCATTTTTCGATCAGTTCTGATCGGTGTGCTGTGGCTCGATCTTTTCCCAGAGGTGCCAGTCTGTTTGCTACTGGAGTCCGACGATGCATCTGAGTGGGTGTCAGCTTCCTCCCGGTCATCACGTTCATGACTTGAAAATGATTGATTTCTCCGAGCTGAACGATCGGAATGCTTTTTTCCTTTAGCTCTTCACTTTCTGAATCGATTAGACCCAAAATAGTAATCCATTTTGAAGTTTTGAGTGATTTTTGCCGCTTTTGGAGCTATTGTGTAGAGGAGCTCTCACCTCATGTGGCCATGTCCTTCAGCAGCCAAGCCACGCCCTCCAATACAATCTTTTCTGATGTAGTACAGCATTGTATACAGAACACCGCAGATTCTAGACATAGTAACATAGTACATAAGGCCGAAAAAAAAAAAGACATTAGTCCATTCAGTTCGGCCTTCAGTTGATCCAGAGAAAGGCAAAAAAAAAAACTGAGGTAGAAGCCAATTTTCCTCACTTTAGGGGAATAAAAAATTCCTTCCCGACTCCAATCAGGCAATCAGAATTACTCCCTGTATCAACGATCCCTCTCTAGTAGCTATATCCTGTAATATTATTACACTCCAGAAATACATCCAGGCCCCTCTTGAATTCCTTTATTGTACTCACCATCACCACCTCCTCAGGCAGAGAGTTCCATAGTCTCACTGCTCTTACCGTAAAGAATCCTTTTCTATGTTTGTGTACAAACCTTCTTTCCTCCAGACGCAGAAGATGTTCCCTCGTCACAGTCCTGTGGATAAATAGATGATGGGATAGATCTCTGTACTGACCCCTGATATATTTATACATAGTAATTAGATCTCCCCTCAGTCGTCTTTTTTCTAACGCGAATAACCCTAATTTTGATAATCTTTCAGGGTACTGTAGTTGCCCTATTCTGGACCCTCTCCAGCTCTGCTGCTATGTCTGCCTTGTTCACTGGAGCCCAGAACTGTACACAGTACTCCATGTGTGGTCTGACTAATGATTTGTAAAGTAGTAGGAATATGTTCTCATCACGGGCATCTATGCCCTTTTTGATGCAACCCATTATCTTATTGGCCTTGGCAGCAGCTGCCTGACACTGTTTTTTGCAGCTGTTTGCTGTTTATTAAAATTCCTAGATCCTTTTCCATGTCAGTGTTACCGAGTGTTTTACCATTTAGTATGTACGGGTGACTTGCATTATTCCTTTCCATGTGCATAACTTTACATTTGTCAGTGTTAAACCTCATCTGCCACTGATCTGCTTAAGCCTGCAATCTATCCAGATCCCTCTGTAGTAGTATACTGTCCTCTTCAGTGTTAATTACTTTACACCGTTTAGTGTCATCTGCGAAAATTGATATTTTACTATGCAAGCCTTCTACAAAATCATTAATAAATATATTGAAGAGAATAGGGCCCAATACTAACCCCTGAGGTACTCCACTAGTGACAGTGACCCAATCTGAGTATGTACCGTTAATAACCACCCTCTGTTTTCTATCATTGAGCCAGTTACTTACCCACTTACAGACGTTTTCTCCCAGTCCAAGCATTCTCATTTTATATACTAACCTTTTATGTGGTACAGTGTCAAATGCTTTGGAGAAGTCCAGATACACGACATCCATTGATTCGCCGCTGTCAAGTCTACAACTTGGGCTACTTTCACACGAGCGTTCGGGTGTCCGCTCGTGCGCTCCGTTTGAAGGGGCTCACGAGCGGCCCCGAACGCATCCGTCTGGCCCTAATGCATTCTCAGTGGAGGCGGATCCACTGAGAATGCATCCGCCTGCCAGCGATCAGCCTCCACTCCGCTCAGTGAGCGGACACCTGAACGCTGCTTGCGGCGTTCGGGTGTCCGCCTGGCCGTGCGGAGGCGAGCGGATCCGTCCCCACACTTACAATGTAAGTAAATGGGGACGGATCCGCTTGAAGATGACACTATATGGCTCAAACTTCAAGCGGATCCGTTCCCATTGACTTTCAATGTAAAGTCTGAACGGATCCGCTCAGGCTACTTTCTGACTTAGAAAATTTTCTAAGTTATAATGCAGACGGATCCGTTCTGAACGGATGCAAACGTCTGCATTATCGGATCCGCTCCGAACGCTAGTGTGAAAGTACCTCCTCATAGAAACTGATTAAATTAGTTTGACATGATCGATCCCTCACGAAGCCATGCTGATATGGCGTTATTTGCTTATTTCCGTTAAGATGCTCTAACATAGCATCTCTCAGAAAACCTTCAGTTTACCCACAACAGATGTTAAACTTACCGGCCTATAGTTTCTAGGCTCTGTTTTTGGACCCTTTTTTACTTTTTTTGTTATTCGAAATTTACAGATTTTTTGGCCAAAAAATGACATTTTTCACTTTCAGTTGTAAATTTTTTTTAAAAAACGACATCCATATATAAATTTTTCTCTAAATTTATTGTTCTACATGTCTTTGATGAAAAAAAAATGTTTGGGTGAAAAAAAAATAGTTTGATTAAAAGTTATAGCGTTTACAAACTATGGTACAAAAATGTGAATTTCAGTTTTTTGAAGCAGCTCTGACTTTCTGAGCACCTGTCATGTTTCCTGAGGTTCTACAAATGCCCACTCAGTAGAAAAACCCCACAAATGACCCAATTTCGGAAAGTAGACACCCTAAGGTATTCTCTGATGGGCATAGTGAGTTCATAGAACTTTGAATTTTTTGTCAAAAGTTAGCGGAAAATGATGATTTTTTTTTTATTGTTTTTTTTTTTTTCCTTACAAAGTCTAATATTCCACTAACTTTTGACAAAAAATAAAAACTTCCATGAACTCACTATGCTCATCAAGAAATACCTTGGGGTGTCCTCTTTCCAAAATGGGATAACTTGTGGGGTAGTTATACTGCCCTGGCATTCTAGAGGCCCTAATGTGTGAGAAGTAGTTTGAAATCAAAATGTGTAAAAAATGCCCTGTGAAATCCAAAAGGTGCTCTTTGGAATGTGGGCCCATTTGCCCACCTAGGCTGCAAAAAAGTGTCACACATCTGGTATCGCCGTACTCAGGAGAAGTTGGGCAATGTGTTTTGGGGCGTCATTTTACATATACCCATGCTGGGTGAGAGAAATATCTCGGTCAAATGCCAACTTTGTATAAAAAAATGGGAAACGTTGTCTTTTGCCGAGAAATTTCTCTCACCCAGCATGGGTATATATAAAGTGACACCCCAAAACACATTGCCCAACTTGTCCTGAGTACGGCGATACCAGATGTGTGACACTTTTTTGCAGCCTAGGTGGGCAAATGGGCCCACATTCCAAAGAGCACCTTTTGGATTTCTCAGGGCATTTTTTACACATTTTGATTTCAAACTACTTCTCACTAGAGTTGAGCGAACACCTGGATGTTCGGGTTCGAGAAGTTCGGCCGAACTTCCTGGAAATGTTCGGCTTCGGGATCTGAACCCCATTGAAGTCCATGGGGACCCGAACTTTTCGGCACTAAAAAGGCTGTAAAACAGCCCAGGAAAGGGCTAGAGGGCTGCAAAAGGCAGCAAAATGTAGTTAAATCCCCTGCAAACAAATGTGGGTAGGGAAATGAATTAAAATAAAAATAAAATCAATTGATATTGGTTAATATTTATTTGAGAGAGGTCCCATAGCAGAGAATCTGGCTTCCTGTCAGCAGAGAATCAGTCTTCATGTCATAGCAGAGAATCAGGCTTCACGTCACCCACCACTGTAACAGTCCATTGTCAGATATTTAGGCCCCGGCACCCAGGCAGAGGAGAGAGGTCCCATAACATAGAATCTGGCTTCATGTCAGCAGAGAATCAGTCTTCATGTCATAGCAGAGAATCATGCTTCACGTCACCCACCACTGTAACAGTCCATTGTCAGATTTTTAGACCCAGGCAGAGGAGAGAGGTCCCATAGCAGAGAATCTGGCTTCATGTCAGCAGAGAATCATGCTTCACGTCACCCAACATTGGAACAGTCCCTTGTCATATAATTTAGGCCCCGGCACCCAGACAGAAGAGAGAGGTCCCATAACAGAGATTCAGGCTTCATGTCAGCGACTCAGCAGAGAATCAGTCTTCATGTCATAGCAGAGAATCATGCTTCACGTCACCCAACACTGGAACAGGCCACTGTCAGATATTTTTTGGCCCCGGCACCCAGACAGAGGAGAGGTTCATTCAACTTTGGGTTGCCCCGCAATATAATGGTAAAATGAAAATAAAAATAGGATTGAATGAGGAAGTGCCCTGGAGTACAATAATATATGGTTAAGGGGAGGTAGTTAATGTCTAATCTGCACAAGGGATGGACAGGACCTGTGGGATCCATGCCTGGTTCATTTTTATGAACGTCAGCTTGTCCATATTCGCTGTAGACAGGGGGCTGCGTTTGTCTGTAATGACGCCCCCTGCCGTGCTGAATACACGTTCAGACAAAACACTGGCCGCCGGGCAGGCCAGCACCTCCAGGGCATAAAAGGCTAGCTCTGGCGACGTGGACAATTTGGAGACCCAGAAGTTGAATGTGGCCAAACCATCAGTCAGTACGTGGAGGGGTGTGCACACGTACTGTTCCACCATGTTAATGTAATGTTGCCTCCTGCTAACACGTTCCGTATCAGGTGGTGGTGCAGTTAGCTGTGGCGTGGTGACAAAACTTTTCCACATCTCTGCCATGCTAACCCTGCCCTCAGAGGAGCTGGCCGTGACACAGCTGCGTTGGCGACCTCTTGCTCCTCCTCTGCCTTCGCCTTGGGCTTCCACTTGTTCCCCTGTGACATTTGGGAATGCTCTCAGTAGCGCGTCTACCAACTTGCGCTTGTACTCGTGCATCTTCCTATCACGCTCCAGTGCAGGAAGTAAGGTGGGCACATTGTCTTTGTACCGGGGATCCAGCAGGGTGGCAACCCAGTACTCCGCACACATTAAAATGTGGGCAACTCTGCTGTCCTTGCGCAGGCACTGCAGCATGTAGTCGCTCATGTGTGCCAGGCTGCCCAGAGGTAAGGACAAGCTGTCCTCTGTGGGAGGCGTATCGTCATCGTCCTGCGTTTTCCCCCAGCCACGCACCAGTGATGGGCCCGAGCTGCTTTGGGTGCCACTCCGCTGTGAACATGCTTCATCCTCATCCTCCTCCACCTCCTCCTCTTCCTCGTCCTCCTCGTCCTCCAGTAGTGGGCCCTGTCTGGCCACATTTGTACCTGGCCTCTGCTGTTGCAAAAAAAACTCCCTCTGAGTCACTTCGAAGAGACTGGCCTGAAAGTGCTAAAAATTACCCCTCTTCCTCCTCCTCCTCCTCCTCTTGGGCCACCTCCTCTTTCATCATCGCCCTAAATGTTTTCTCAGGGAGACATAGAAGTGGTATTGTAACGCTGATAACAGCGTCATCGCCACTGGCCATGTTGGTGGAGTACTCAAAACTGCGCAACAGGGCACACAGGTCTCGCATGGAGGCCCAGTCATTGGTGGTGAAGTGGTGCTGTTCCGCAGTGCGACTGACCCGTGCGTGCTGCAGCTGAAACTCCACTATGGCCTGCTGCTGCTCGCATGCTGTCTGTCCAGCATGTGCAAGGTGCAGTTCCACCTGGTGGGCATGTCGCATATGAGGCGGTGAGCGGGAAGGCCGAAGTTACGCTGTAGCGCAGACAGGCGAGCAGCGGCAGGATTTGAGCGCCGGAAGCGCGCACAGACGGCCCGCACTTTATGCAGCAGCTCTGACATGTCGGGGTAGTTGTGAATGAACTTCTGCACCACCAAATTCAGCACATGCGCCAGGCTAGGGATGTGCGTCAAACCGGCTAGTCCCAGAGCTTCAATGAGATTTCGCCCATTATCGCACACCACCAGGCCGGGCTTGAGGCTCACTGGCAGCAACCACTCGTCTGTTTGTTGTTCTATACCCCGCCACAACTCCTGTGCAGTGTGGGGCCTGTCCCCCAAACATATGAGTTTCAGAATGGCCTGCTGACGTTTACCCCGGGCTGTGCTGAAGTTGGTGGTGAAGGTGTGTGGCTGACTGGATGAGCAGGTGGAAGAAGAGGAGGAGGAAGCCGAGTAGGAGGAGGAGACAACAGGAGGCAAAGAATGTTGCCCTGCGATCCTTGGCGGCGGAAGGACGTGCGCCAAACAGCTCTTCCCCTGGGGCCCAGCCGCCACTACATTTACCCAGTGTGCAGTTAGGGAGATATAGCATCCCTGGTCGTGCTTACTGGTCCACGTATCTGTGGTTAGGTGGACCTTGCCACAGATGGCGTTGCGCAGTGCACACTTGATTTTATCGGATACTTGGTTGTGCAGGGAAGGTACGGCTTTCTTGGAGAAGTAGTGCCGGCTGGGAACAACATACTGTGGGACAGCAAGCGACATGAGCTGTTTGAAGCTGTCTGTTTCCACCAGCCTAAATGACAGCATTTCATAGGCAAGTAGTTTAGAAATGCTGGCATTCAGGGCCAGGGATCGAGGGTGGCTAGGTGGGAATTTACGCTTTCTCTCAAATGTTTGTGAGATGGAGAGCTGAACGCTGCCGTGTGACATGGTTGAGATGCTTGGTGATGCAGGTGGTGGTGTTGGTGGTACATCCCATGTTTGCTGGGCGGCAGGTGCCAACGTTCCTCCAGAGGTGGCGGAAGAGGCTGAGGCGGCAGCAGCAGAAGAGGTAGCAGGGGGAGCCTGAGTGACTTCCTTGTTTTTAAGGTGTTTACTCCACTGCAGTTCATGCTTTGCATGCAGGTGCCTGGTCATGCAGGCTGTGCTAAGGTTCAGAACGTTAATGCCTCGCTTCAGGCCCTGATGGCACAGCGTGCAAACCACTCGGGTCTTGTCGTCAGCACATTGTTTGAAGAAGTGCCATGCCAGGGAACTCCTTTGGGGTGCTCGGTCCCAGATGGCGGCGGTCAATAGCAGGCAGAGTCTCTTGGCGGCGGGTGTTCTGCTTTTGCCCACTGCTCCCTCTTTTGCTACGCTGTTGGCTCGGTCTCACCACTGCCTCTTCCTCCGAACTGTGAAAGTCAGTGGCACGACCTTCATTCCATGTGGGGTCTAGGACCTCATCGTCCCCTGCATCGTCTTCCACCCAGTCTTGATCCCTGACCTCCTGTTCAGTCTGCACACTGCAGAAAGACGCAGCAGTTGGCACCTGTGTTTCGTCATCATCAGACGTGCTGAGGTGGTATTCCCATGTCCTCATCATCAGGAAACATAAGTGGTTGTGCGTCAGTGCATTCTATCTCTTCCACCCCTGGGGAAGGGCTAGGTGGATGCCCTTGGGAAACCCTGCCAGCAGAGTCTTCAAACAGCATAAGAGGCTGTTGCATAACTTGAGGCTCAGACAGTTTCCCTGGTATGCATGGGGGTGATGTGACAGACTGATAGGCTTGGTTTTCAGGCGCCATCTGTGCGCTTTCTGCAGAAAACTGGGTGAGAGATAATGTGAACGTGCTGGATCCACTGTCGGCCACCCAATTGACTAATGCCTGTACCTGCTCAGGCCTTACCATCCTTAGAACGGCATTGGGCCCCACCAAATATCCCTGTAAATTCTGGCGGCTACTGGGACCTGAGGTAGTTTGTACACTAGGACGTGTGGCTGTGGCAGAACGGCCACGTCCTCTCCCAGCACCAGAGGGTCCACTAACACCACCACGACCATGTCCGTGTCCACGTCCCTTACTAGATGTTTTCCTCATTGTTACCGTTCACCACAATAAGAAAAATATTATTTGGCCCAATGTATTGAATTCAAATTCAGGCCTTTTTTTACAGACACCTAACACTATCTGGCTATCTATTTAGGTACCGTATTACACTAATACAGGCACAGCAGTAATGACAGATTTAGCTGAATATAAATTTGAGGCCTATTATTTAGGCGCTGGGTGACAGGTATCCGTTTACGGACAGAATTAGACTTGGATATGCACAGTAGCGTGTGTGTGAAGTTATTGAGAATGACCCTATCAGCACCTTGAATCTAATATACCCTTTTAGGGATAGATTTAAAGTAGGCCTGATACAGCAGAACCACTAATTTAGGAAATTGCTAGGTTGGGAATTGTATTTCAACCCAGAACAAAAATATATCCTTTGCCAGACAGCAGACAGTATTACAATTGGTTGGCCACAGTTGAAACACCACATTTAGGGTACTGCTATTTTGGCAATTGTATTTCACCCCTCAATAAAATAGCAAGCACAGCCAAGCCCCTGATGTAGGATATAGCAAAAAAATAACCACACTATTGATGGTTAAATGGACTTGTTGGCAGCTTGCCCCTGATGCAGTGCCATCTTAAGAGCATTATAGGCCCCCGGGCAATACAGTGCACTGGGGCCCTGTCTACACAATCACGCACTAGAATAAAAATGCAAATTATCAATAAGGCGATATTTATTGGGCATTTCCTCTTGTGGATTTTCCCCAGCAGTAGGATCAGGTAATGATACCATTGGTATTTCTGCTGGAATTGGAGTGCATGTAGATGTGGATGCTACATCTGGAGGAGCAGAACTACTGGCTGACGTTGCACCTGGATTGAGCCAAGATGTTAGTTTTGGAAGTTTGCACATTTTCTCTTTCTCCTCTGCAGCCTTTTTCCTCTTCTGTGCTCCACTCAAAACATTACGTTTCATTTCTGCACTAAAGGTTATTTTCACCAACACGTAATAAACTTTATTTTTCCTCACCTTTTTTACACTTCCTCGAACGAGTGGCAACTCTAAGATTGCTATATAAGGGGGACACATAAGATATTACAGTCAAAACTTGAGGGGCACTAATAACTTAAAGTGGATGTAAACCCAAACATTTTTTTTTTTTGTGATGTCACAATGTAGAGTACCCAGGCAGTACACACGCCACTCCAACATTAATACCCACCAGCACCAGCAGTACCCACACCAGCATTACCCACCAGCACCAGAGTGTGTGTACATTTATATATATATCTATATTTATTTCGTTTTTTTAGTTGTATGATTAAAGTGGATGTAAACCCCCAAGTATGCAGTATAGCACCCTATAGTATACAGCACCACACAGTATGCAGTATAGCACCCTATAGTATACAGCACCACACAGTATGCAGTATAGCACCCTATAGTATACAGCACCACACAGTATGCAGTATAGCACCCTATAGTATACAGCACCACACAGTATGCAGTATAGCACCCTATAGTATACAGCACCACACAGTATGCAGTATAGCACCCTATAGTATACAGCACCACACAGTATGCAGTATAGCACCCTATAGTATACAGCACCACACAGTATGCAGTATAGCACCCTATAGTATACAGCACCACACAGTATGCAGTTTAGCACCCCACACTATACAGTACCCCACAGTATATAGTAGAGCAGTATAGACCCCCACACTATACAGCACCTCACTGTATACAGCACCCCAAACTATACACGATACAGCCCCCCACACTATACAGTACAGCACTCTACACTATACCGCACCCACAGTATACAGCCCCCCACACTATACAGTACAGCAGTATAGCACTCCCCCCACTATACAGCCCCCCCCCCACACTATACAGGCCCCCCACACTATACAGGCCCCCCACACTATACAGCCCACCACACAGTATACAGGCCACCCCCCCCACACACACAGTATACAGCCCACCACACAATATACAGCCCATTACACAATATATAGCCCACCACACAATATACAGCCCACCACACAGTATACAGGCCCCCACACAGTATACAGCCCCCCACACAGTACACAGCACCCCACTATACAGTAGTTTACAGTATATTAAAATAACAACCCCATGTCACCTTTTTCTGATGTAATCTTTACACAGAAAAGCTCCACAGTTAACTTCTGCAACACTCCTGATAGGACCTGTGATGACTTCATAGCCATGTGACCAGTAATTGCTAGGTTACTGGTCACATGGTAATGATGTCATTAAGGTCCTAGATCAAAACTCATTAAGGTCCTAGAATTAAGATCATTAACACAGTACGATCATGATGCCTGTGTAGCCGACAGCCTGACACCCGGGGCAGTAGCTAGCAGGGCTCAAGAGGCAGCTGCCTTGGGCCCCCCCAGGAGCAACTGGGCCCAGGGCAGCTGCCCCTTTTGCCCCTTGGTAAAGACGGCCCTGGCGGCAACGCTGCTAAATGACGGTTGGGAAGTTGGCTGGTGGGTTCACTGGGCAGGCGGGCCCCCAGGCAAGTGGGGCCCCCGGGCAACTGCCCAGCGTGCCCATTCGAAAAGACGGCCCTGCCCTGATGTAGGATATAGCCAAAAAATAACCACACTATTGATGGTTAAATGGACTTGGTGGCAGCTTGCCCCTGATGTAGGATATAGCCAAAAAATAACCACACTATTGATGGTTAAATGGACTTGGTGGCAGCTTGCCCCTGATGTAGGATATAGCCAAAAAATAACCACACTATTGATGGTTAAATGGACTTGGTGGCAGCTTGCCCCTTATGTAGGATATAGCAAAAAAATTACCACACTATTGATGGTTAAATGGACTTGGTGACAGCTTGCCCCTAATGTAGGATATAGCAAAAAAAATAACCACACTATTGATGGTTAAATGGACTTGGTGGCAGCTGTTGTTCTGTCAGGCCTATTGGTTAATACTAAGTCCAGTATAGCCGTCCCTCTATTCGGGTCCTGAACCAGTTGGGAGTGTAATTGTTTCCTTTATGAGATATACAAGTTTCAGTTTCCCAGTCTATATCTGGGTAGTTGAAGTCCCCCATAATAACCACCTCATTATGATTTGCCGCCTTGTCTATCTCATTTAGTAGTAGATTTTCTGTGGACTCTGGTATATTAGGTGGTTTATAGTAAACTCCTATTAGTAATTTATTGTTTTTTTTAGCTCCATGTATCTCTACCCACAGTGACTCCACATGTTCATGTCCCTCACTTATATCTTCACGGAGTGTGGGCTTTAGACAGGACTTTACATAAAGGCAGATCCCTCCCCCTCTCCGGTTTTGACGATCCTTTCTAAACAGACTGTAACCTTGTACATTAACTGCCAGTCATAGCTATCATCCAGCCATGTCTCAGTTATTCCCACTATGTCATAGTCCTCCTCACACATCAGTAATTCCAGTTTACCAGTTTTATTAGTCAGGCTTCTGGCATTAGTATACATACATTTGAGAGGTTTATGTATATTTTGTACCCTACACCTTTCCTTCTGAACTGTTCTAGTCCCTCCTTCCATTCCTCCACCAGTCCCACTACCTTGCCCCCGGTCTCTATCTGCACTATCTTCCCACACTCTATAAGGCCCAGATTACTGGAATCTGCCATACAGACATGGTTTTCCGATGTATTACACTATGAACTACAGAACGCCACAGATTATAGACACTATAGAGGGCCCAGAAGCATTGGAATCTGCAATACAATCTTTTCTGATGTAGTACAGCATTGTATTCAGAACACCGCAGATTCTAGACACTCTATTATGCCCAGATTACTGGAATCTGCCATACAGACATGGTTTTCCGATGTATTACACTATGAACTACAGAACGCCACAGATTCTAAACATAGTAACATAGTACATAAGGCCGAAAAAAGACATTAGTCCATTCAGTTCGGCCTGTCATCCTGCAAGTTGATCCAGAGAAAGGCAAAAAAAAACTGTGAGGTAGAAGCCAATTTTCCTCACTTTAGGGGAATAAAAAATTCCTTCCCGACTCCAATCAGGCAATCAGAATTACTCACTGTATCAACGATCCCTCTCTAGTAGCTATATCCTGTAATATTATTACACTCCAGAAATACATCCAGGCCCCTCTTGAATTCCTTTATTGTACTCACCATCACCACCTCCTCAGGCAGAGAGTTCCATAGTCTCACTGCTCTTACCGTAAAGAATCCTTTTCTATGTTTGTGTACAAACCTTCTTTCCTCCAGACGCAGAGGATGTCCCCTCGTCACAGTCACAGTCCTGTGGATAAATAGATGATGGGATAGATCTCTGTACTGACCCCTGATATATTTATACATAGTAATTAGATCTCCCCTCAGTCGTCTTTTTTCTAACGTGAATAACCCTAATTTTGATAATCTTTCAGGGTACTGTAGTTGCCCTATTCTGGACCCTCTCCAGCTCTGCTGCTATGTCTGCCTTGTTCACTGGAGCCCAGAACTGTACACAGTACTCCATGTGTGGTCTGACTAATGATTTGTAAAGTAGTAGGAATATGTTCTCATCACGGGCATCTATGCCCTTTTTGATGCAACCCATTATCTTATTGGCCTTGGCAGCAGCTGCCTGACACTGTTTTTTGCAGCTTAGTTTGCTGTTTATTAAAATTCCTACATCCTTTTCCATGTCAGTGTTACCGAGTGTTTTACCATTTAGTATGTACGGGTGACTTGCATTATTCCTTCCCATGTGCATAACTTTACATTTGTCAGTGTTAAACCTCATCTGCCACTTATCTGCTTAAGCCTGCAATCTATCCAGATCCCTCTGTAGTAGTATACTGTCCTCTTCAGTGTTAATTACTTTACACAGTTTAGTGTCATCTGCGAAAATTGATATTTTACTATGCAAGCCTTCTACAAGATCATTAATAAATATATTGAAGAGAATAGGGCCCAATACTGACCCCTGAGGTACTCCACTAGTGACAGTGACCCAATCTGAGTATATAACTGAGTTAATAACCACCCTCTGTTTTCTATCATTGAGCCAGTTACTTACCCACTTACAGACGTTTTCTCCCAGTCCAAGCATTCTCATTTTATATACTAACCTTTTATGTGGTACAGTGTCAAATGCTTTGGAGAAGTCCAGATACACGACATCCATTGATTCGCCGCTGTCAAGTCTACAACTTACCTCCTCATAGAAACTGATTAAGTTAGTTTGACATGATCGATCCCTCACGAAGCCATGCTGATATGGCGTTATTTGCTTATTTCCGTTAAGATGCTCTAACATAGCATCTCTCAGAAAACCTTCAGTTTACCCACAACAGATGTTAAACTTACCGGCCTATAGTTTCTAGGCTCTGTTTTTGGACCCTTTTTGAATATTGGCACCACATTTGCCATGCGCCAATCCTGTGGGACATTCCCTGTCAGTATAGAATCTGCAAATATCAGAAATAAGTGTCTGGCTATGACATTACTTAATTCCCTTAGGATACAGGGGTGTATGCCATCCGGTCCTGGCGATTTGTCTATTTTAACCACCTCAGCCCCCCTAGCTTAAACACCCTTAATGACCAGGCCACTTTTTACACTTCTGCACTACACTACTTTCACCGTTTATTGCTCGGTCATGCAACTTACCACCCAAATTAATTTTACCTCCTTTTCTTCTCACTAATAGAGCTTTCATTTGGTGGTATTTCATTGCTGCTGACATTTTTACTTTTTTTGTTATTAATCGAAATTTACAAATTTTTTGTCAAAAAAATTACATTTTTCACTTTCAGTTGTATTTTTTTTTTTAAAAAACGACATCCATATATAAATTTTTCTCTAAATTTATTGTTCTACATGTCTTTGATGAAAAAAAATGTTTGGGTGAAAAAAAAATGGTTTGATTAAAAGTTATAGCGTTTACAAACTATGGTACAAAAATGTGAATTTCTGTTTTTTGAAGCAGCTCTGACTTTCTGAGCACCTGTCATGTTTCCTGAGGTGCTACAAATGCCCACTCAGTAGAAAAACCCCACAAATGACCCAATTTCGGAAAGTAGACACCCTAAGGTATTCGCTGATGGGCATAGTGAGTTCATAGAACTTTTAATTTTTTGTCACAAGTTAGCGGAAAATGATGATTTTTTTTATTGTTTGGTTTTTTTTCCTTACAAAGTCTAATATTCCACTAACTTTTGACAAAAAATAAAAACTTCCATGAACTCACTATGCTCATCAAGAAATACCTTGGGGTGTCCTCTTTCCAAAATGGGGTCACTTGTGGGGTAGTTATACTGCCCTGGCATTCTAGAGGCCCTAATGTGTGAGAAGTAGTTTGAAATCAAAATGTGTAAAAAATGCCCTGTGAAATTCAAAAGGTGCTCTTTGGAATGTGGGCCCATTTGCCCACCTAGGCTGCAATAAAGTGTCACACATCTGGTATCGCCGTTCTCAGGAGAAGTTGGGCGATGTGATTTGGGGTGTCATTTTACATATACCCATGCTGGGTGAGAGAAATATCTCGGTCAAATGCCAACTTTGTATAAAAAAATGGTGTCTTTTGCCGAGAAATTTCTCTCACCCAGCATGGGTATATATAAAGTGACACCCCAAAATACATTGCCCAACTTCTCCTGAGTACGGCGACACCAGATGTGTGACACTTTTTTGCAGCCTAGGTGGGCAAATGGGCCCACATTCCAAAGAGCACCTTTTGGATTTCTCAGGGCATTTTTTACACATTTTGATTTCAAACTACTTCTCACTAGAGTTGAGCGAACATCTGGATGTTCGGGTTCGAGAAGTTTGGCCGAACTTCCCGGAAATGTTCGGCTTCGGGATCCGAACCCGACCCGAACTTCGTCCCAAACCCCATTGAAGTCCATGGGGACCCGAACTTTTCGGCACTAAAAAGGCTGTAAAACAGCCCAGGAAAGGGCTAGAGGGCTGCAAAAGGCAGCAAAATGTAGTTAAATCCCCTGCAAACAAATGTGGGTAGGGAAATGAATTAAAATTAAAATAAAATAAATAAAAATTAACCAATATCAATTGGAGAGAGGTCCCATAGCAGAGAATCTGGCTTCCTGTCAGCAGAGAATCAGTCTTCATGTTATAGCAGAGAATCAGGCTTCACGTCACCCACCACTGGAACAGTCCATTGTCAGATATTTAGGCCCCGGCACCCAGGCAGAGGAGAGAGGTCCCATAGCAGAGATTCTGGCTTCATGTCAGCAGAGAATCAGTCTTCATGTCATAGCAGAGAATCATGCTTCACGTCACCCACCACTGGAACAGTCCATTGTCAGATATTTAGGCCCCGGCACCCAGGCAGAGGAGAGAGGTCCCATAGCAGAGAATCTGGCTTCATGTCAGCAGAGAATCAGTCTTCATGTCATAGCAGAGAATCATGCTTCACGTCACCCACCACTGGAACAGTCCATTGTCAGATTTTTAGACCCAGGCAGAGGAGAGAGGTCCCATAGCAGAGAATCTGGCTTCACGTCACCCAACATTGGAACAGTCCATTGTCATATAATTTAGGCCCCGGCACCCAGACAGAGGAGAGAGGTCCCATAACAGAGATTCAGGCTTCATGTCAGCGACTCAGCAGAGAATCAGTCTTCATGTCATAGCAGAGAATCATGCTTCACGTCACCCAACACTGGAACAGGCCACTGTCAGATATTTTTAGGCCCCGGCACCCAGACAGAGGAGAGGTTCATTCAACTTTGGGTTGCCCCGCAATATAATGGTAAAATGAAAATAAAAATAGGATTGAATGAGGAAGTGCCCTGGAGTACAATAATATATGGTTAAGGGGAGGTAGTTAATGTCTAATCTGCACAAGGGATGGACAGGTCCTGTGGGATCCATGCCTGGTTCATTTTTATGAACGTCAGCTTGTCCACATTGGCTGTAGACAGGCGGCTGCGTTTGTCTGTAATGACGCCCCCTGCCGTGCTGAATACACGTTCAGACAAAACACTGGCCGCCGTGCAGGTCAGCACCTCCAGGGCATAAAAGGCTATCTCTGGCCACGTGGACAATTTGGAGACCCAGAAGTTGAATGTGGCCAAACCATCAGTCAGTACGTGGAGGGGTGTGCACACGTACTGTTCCACCATGTTAATGAAATGTTGCCTCCTGCTGTATCAGGTGGTGGTGCAGTTAGCTGTGGCGTGGTGAAAAAACTTTTCCACATCTCTGCCATGCTAACCCTGCCCTCAGAGGAGCTGGCCGTGACACAGCTGCGTTGGCGACCTCTTGCTCCTCCTCTGCCTTCGCCTTGGGCTTCCACTTGTTCCCCTAAAACATTTGGGAATGCTCTCAGTAGCGCGTCTACCAACGTGCGCTTGTACTCGCGCATCTTCCTATCACGCTCCAGTGCAGGAAGTAAGGTGGGCACATTGTCTTTGTACCGAGGATCCAGCAGGGTGGCAACCCAGTACTCCGCACATGTTAAAATGTGGGCAACTCTGCTGTCGTTGCGCAGCATGTAGTCGCTCATGTGTGCCAGGCTGCCCAGAGGTAAGGACAAGCTGTCCTCTGTGGGAGGCGTATCGTCATCGTCCTGCGTTTCCCCCCAGCCACGCACCAGTGTTGGGCCCGAGCTGCTTTGGGTGCCACTCCGCTGTGAACATGCTTCATCCTCATCCTCCTCCACCTCCTCCTCATCCTCGTCCTCCTCGTCCTCCAGTAGTGGGCCTGTCTGGCCACATTTGTACCTGGCCTCTGCTGTTGCAAAAAAACTCCCTCTGAGTCACTTCGAAGAGACTGGCCTGAAAGTGCTAAAAATTACCCCTCTTCCTCCTCCTCCTCCTGGGCCACCCCCTCTTCCATCATCGCCCTAAGTGTTTTCTCAAGGAGACATAGAAGTGGTATTGTAACGCTGATAACGGCGTCATCGCCACTGGCCATGTTGGTGGAGTACTCAAAACAGCGCAACAGGGCACACATGGAGGCCCAGTCATTGGTGGTGAAGTGGTGCTGTTCCGCAGTGTGACTGACCCGTGCGTGCTGCAGCTGAAACTCCACTATGGCCTGCTGCTGCTCGCATGCTGTCTGTCCAGCATGTGCAAGGTGGAGTTCCACCTGGTGGGCATGTCGCATATGAGGCGGTGAGCGGGAAGGCCGAAGTTACGCTGTAGCGCAGACAGGCGAGCAGCGGCAGGATGTGAACGCCGGAAGCGCACACAGACGGCCCGCACTTTATGCAGCAGCTCTGACATGTCGGGGTAGTTGTGAATGAACTTCTGCACCACCAAATTCAGCACATGCGCCAGGCAAGGGATGTGCGTCAAACCGGCTAGTTCCAGAGCTTCAATGAGATTTCGCCCATTATCGCACACCACCAGGCCGGGCTTGAGGCTCACTGGCAGCAACCACTCGTCTGTTTGTTGTTCTATACCCCGCCACAACTCCTGTGCGGTGTGGGGCCTGTCCCCCAAACATATGAGTTTCAGAATGGCCTGCTGACGTTTACCCCGGGCTGTGCTGAAGTTGGTGGTGAAGGTGTGTGGCTGACTGGATGAGCAGGTGGAAGAAGAGGAGGAGGAAGCCGAGTAGGAGGAGGAGGCAAAAGGAGGCAAAGAATGTTGCCCTGCGATCCTTGGTGGCGGAAGGACGTGCGCCAAACAGCTCTTCGCCTGGGGCCCAGCCGCCATTACATTTACCTAGTGTGCAGTTAGGGAGATATAGCGTCCCTGGTCGTGTTTACTGTTCCACGTATCTGTGGTAAGGTGGACCTTGCCACAGATGGCGTTGCGCAGTGCACACTTGATTTTATCGGATACTTGGTTGTGCAGGGAAGGTACGGCTTTCTTGGAGAAGTAGTGTCGGCTGGGAACAACATACTGTGGGACAGCAAGCGACATGAGCTGTTTGAAGCTGTCTGTTTCCACCAGCCTTAATGACAGCATTTCATAGGCCAGTAGTTTAGAAATGCTGGCATTCAGGGATCGAGGGTGGCTAGGTGGGAATTTACGCTTTCTCTCAAATGTTTGTGAGATGGAGAGCTGAACGCTGCCGTGTGACATGGTTGAGATGCTTGGTGACGCAGGTGGTGGTGTTGTTGGTACATCCCATGTTTGCTGGGCGTCAGGTGCCAACGTTCCTCCAGAGGTGGAGGAAGAGGCCGAGGCGGCAGCAGCAGAAGAGGCTGAGGCGGCAGCAGCAGAAGAGGTAGCAGGGGGAGCCTGAGTGACTTCCTTGTTTTTAAGGTGTTTACTCCACTGCAGTTCATGCTTTGCATGCAGGTGCCTGGTCATGCAGGTTGTGCTAAGGTTCAAAACGTTAATGCCTCGCTTCAGGCTCTGATGGCACAGCGTGCAAACCACTCGGGTCTTGTCGTCAGCACATTGTTTGAAGAAGTGCCATGCCAGGGAACTCCTTTGGGGTGCTCGGTCAGTAGCAGGCGGAGTCTCTTGGCGGCGGGCTCTTGGCGGCGGGTGTTCTGCTTTTGCCCACTGCTCCCTCTTTTGCTACGCTGTTGGCTCGGTCTCACCACTGCCTCTTCCTCCGAACTGTGAAAGTCAGTGGCACGACCTTCATTCCATGTGGGGTCTAGGACCTCATCGTCCCCTGCATCGTCTTCCACCCAGTCTTGATCCCTGACCTCCTGTTCAGTCTGCACACTGCAGAAAGACGCAGCAGTTGGCACCTGTGTTTCGTCATCATCAGAGACGTGCTGAGGTGGTATTCCCATGTCCTCATCATCAGGAAACATAAGTGGTTGTGCGTCAGTGCATTCTATCTCTTCCACCCCTGGGGAAGGGCTAGGTGGATGCCCTTGGGAAACCCTGCCAGCAGAGTCTTCAAACAGCATAAGAGACTGTTGCATAACTTGAGGCTCAGACAGTTTCCCTGGTATGCATGGGGGTGATGTGACAGACTGATGGGCTTGGTTTTCAGGCGCCATCTGTGCGCTTTCTGCAGAAGACTGGGTGGGAGATAATGTGAACGTGCTGGATCCACTGTCGGCCACCCAATTGACTAATGCCTGTACCTGCTCAGTCCTTACCATCCTTAGAACGGCATTGGGCCCCACCAAATATCCCTGTAAATTCTGGCAGCTACTGGGACCTGAGGTAGTTGGTACACTAGGACGTGTGGCTGTGGCAGAACGGCCACGTCCTCTCCCAGCACCAGAGGGTCCACTAACACCACCACGACCATGTCTGTGTCCGCGTCCCTTACTAGATGTTTTCCTCATTGTTACCGTTCACCACAATAAGAAAAATATTATTTGGCCCAATGTATTGAATTCAAATTCAGGCCTTTTTTTACAGACACCTAACACTATCTGGCTATCTATTTAGGTACCGTATTACACTAATACAGGCACAGCAGTAATGACAGATTTAGCTGAATATAAATTTGAGGCCTATTATTTAGGCGCTGGGTGACAGGTATCCGTTTACGGACAGAATTAGACTTGGATATGCACAGTAGCGTGTGTGTGAAGTTATTGAGAATGACCCTATCAGCACTTTGAATCTAATATACCCTTTTAGGGATAGATTTAAAGTAGGCCTGATACAGCAGTGTCATGGTCTTACCTGCTTGCTGCTCTCCTTCGTTTGACATGTGCTGGCGGCCATCTTGGGTCCTGGGTTTCTTGTAGCCTTCCACCCTGCGGCTCCTCCTTCCCCTGGGAGGAGCTGGATGCCTAGCTCATATATATAGGAGGTCTGTGGCTTCAGTTCCTTGCTTGGTCCTCTTGTGTTCACATGCTTCTAAGACTGCTGCTGCTTCTGGTTCCTGATCCTGGCTTCGTCTGACTACCCTGCTGGTTCCTGATCCTGGCTTCGTCTGACTACCCTGCTGGTTCCTGATCCTGGCTTCGTCTGACTACCCTGCTGGTTCCTGATCCTGGCTTCGTCTGACTACCCTTCTGGTTCCTGACCTCTGGCTTCGCAAAGACTCTGCTCGGTTTCACCATCCGTTTGGACTTTTGCTTTACAGCTTTATTTTCAATAAAGCCTTCTTTTTTCACTTATCTCTTGTTGTACGTCTGGTTCATGGTTCCGTGACATTAGGACCAAGCCATGAATTCTGACGGTACAGGGCCATCCTCGCTACCCACGCTGGTTGCCAGACTTGATCAGCAGGATCACCTGTTGGGTCGGTTCGCTGTGGCGTTGCAAACCCTGCTTGAACGCACGGCTCATTTCGCTCCCGTTGCCGATGGGTCGGTTGTCGCTCCTGGGCTCGCTCCTACTGCCGCTCCGGTTGTTGCGCCAGAGTCTACCCCGACACCTGTTGTTGCGCCTGCGGTGTTTCGGGGTATGACCGGTTCTGCCCCTCTTCCACAGCGCTTTGGGGGAGAGCCAACTCAGTGCCGAGGTTTCCTTAACCAGGTGGGCATTTATTTCGAGTTGCTGCCACATGCCTTTCCTACTGAGAGATCAAAGGTGGGCTTCTTGATCTCGCTGCTCTCGGACAAGGCCTTGGCCTGGGCCAGCCCTTTATGGGAGAACAACAATCCGGTGGTTGCCGAGTTTTCCGGTTTTGTTGCTTCTCTTCGGAAGGTATTCGATGTGCCGGCTCGTGCTGCCTCTGCTGCGAAGCTCCTTATGTCCATCAGACAGGGTTCACGATCCGTAGCTGAATACGCCATTGAGTTTCGTACCCTGGCAGCAGAGGTGGGCTGGAATAATGAGGCTCTGGTCGCTGCTTTCTCTCATGGTCTCTCGGATGCCTTGAAGGATGAGGTTGCAGCTAAGGACCTACCAGTTGAGCTCGAGTCTCTTATTTCTTTCCTGATTTTGATTGACACCAGACTCAGGGAGAGACCTTCCTTTAAGGAGAACCTGCGGAGGTCTTCTAACAGATTGGTGCCTACGTTTGCTGTCCCACCCGTGCCTCCCTCTCCTCCCACGCCTCCTGGGGATGACTTGTCTGGGGGTGAACCCATGCAGCTGGGGTTTGCTCGCCTGTCCGAGGGGGAGAGGGCACTCCGGAGACGCGAGGGCCGATGCATGTACTGTGGTCTCGGTGGGCATTTTCGGTTGGCATGTCCGAACCGTCCGGGAAACGCTCGTACCCTGAGATCCTGTCGGGGGCAGATCTTGGGTGGAGTCTCCTCGTCCCCGGTTTCCCGTGTTGACAAACCACTGATCACTGTTGTCCTCTCCTGGGTCGGGGGCTCGGTGACGACCCAGGCGTTGGTGGACTCTGGTGCTGGTGGTTTGTTCATTGATAGTGTGTTCGCTGCCGCCAATTCCATTCCTCTGCAGGCTCGAGGTTCCCCACTGGCTCTTGAGGCGATAGACGGCAGACCCCTTCTGCCACCACACGTGACTCATGAGACCCTTCCAGTGGGGATAGCCATTGGTGCCGTTCACAGAGAGTCGGTCTGCCTCCAGGTTATTTCGTCTCCACACTACTCGGTGGTCTTGGGGTACCCCTGGCTCCAGAAGCATAATCCGACTTTCGATTGGAGATCGGTCGAGATCCTCTCGTGGTCACCGCAGTGTGGGGCTAGTTGCATCCATGGGCCTGTCAAGTTGCTGTGTACTTCCTCGGACTCTCTGTTGCCTCCTGAATACGAGGAGTACCGGGATGTATTCGATAAGGTGCGCGCGGTTGCCCTACCTCCGCACCGCCCATACGATTGTGCCATAGAGTTACAATCTGGTGCCGTTCCTCCTCGTGGCAAAGTCTATCCACTGTCGGTAGCGGAGAATGAGGCCATGGAGGAGTACGTGAGGGAGGCGCTTTCACGCGGACACATTCGCAAATCTTCGTCCCCGGCAGGGGCTGGATTTTTCTTTGTGAAAAAGAAGGGCGGTGAGTTGAGGCCTTGCATCGATTACAGGGGTCTCAATCGCATCACGATCAAGAACGCTTACCCGATACCCTTGATTTCCGAGCTGTTCGATCGCCTTAAAGGGGCCACGGTCTTTACCAAACTCGACCTGAGGGCGGCATATAACCTGGTAAGGATCAAGGCGGGCGATGAGTGGAAGACCGCGTTTAACACCAGGACCGGTCATTACGAATCCTTGGTTATGCCCTTTGGGTTGTGCAATGCGCCCGCAGTCTTTCAGGAATTCATCAACGATGTTTTCCGTGACCTGTTGCAGCAGTGTGTGGTAGTCTATTTGGATGACATCTTGGTATATTCTGAATCCATGGAGGCCCACATTCTGGATGTCAGACGAGTGTTGCAACGGTTACGAGAGAACAAGCTGTTCGGTAAGCTTGAGAAATGCGAATTTCACCGATCCCAGGTAACCTTCTTAGGTTACATCATTTCCGCTGAGGGGTTCTCCATGGATCCTGAGAAGGTTTCGGCTGTCTTACAGTGGCCCCAGCCCAGTGGTCTTCGTTCCCTGCAGCGCTTTTTGGGCTTCGCCAATTATTATCGGAAGTTCATCAGGGACTTTTCCATGCTGGCCAAGCCTCTCACGGATCTGACCAGGAAGGGCAGTAATTCCCAGGTCTGGCCGCTCGAGGCCATCCGAGCTTTTGAGGCCCTAAAGTCCGCCTTTGTGTCGGCTCCGATTCTGTCGCATCCCAACCCTGGGTTGCCCTTTGTCCTCGAGGTGGACGCGTCTGAGACGGGAGTAGGCGCCCTTCTGTCTCAGCGTAGAACACCAGAGGGTCCTCTGCTTCCTTGTGGGTTTTACTCCCGGAAACTGTCTTCCGCGGAGTGCAACTATCAGATTGGTGACAGGGAGTTATTGGCCATCGTGCAGGCCCTTAAAGAATGGAGGCACTTGCTCGAGGGTTCGGTGGTTCCGGTTCTCATCCTGACGGACCACAAGAATCTGACCTACCTTTCTGAGGCCAAGAGATTGACACCACGTCAGGCCAGATGGGCTCTGTTCTTGTCACGTTTTAATTACGTGGTCTCCTACCTACCCGGTTCCAAGAACATCAGGGCGGATGCCTTATCACGGCAGTACTCCGAGCTGTCCAGGGAGGAGTCGATTCCGACTTCGGTCATACCTCCGAATCAGATCCTGGCCGCCATTCGCACCAGCCTGACCTCTCCCCTGGGTGAGCAGATTTTGGCGGCTCAATCTGGTGCTCCCTCTGGGAGACCCAACGGCAGATGTTTTGTGCCTGAGGAGTTGCGCACTCGGTTGTTGCGAACCTACCATAACTCCAAGACCGCGGGGCATCCTGGAAAGAATCAGCTGTCCTGGGCTGTTTCACGTCTGTTCTGGTGGCCTTCCCTACGTTCCGACATCGCCGCATATGTAGCGGCATGCTCCGTTTGTGCCCAGAGTAAGTCCCCTCGGCACCTTCCGTTGGGCCTTCTGCAACCCATAGCCACCGGGGAGCGCCCATGGTCACACCTGGGGATGGATTTCATTGTGGACCTCCCTGCATCCCGAGGCCATACGGTCATTCTCATGATTGAGGATCGGTTTTCCAAAATGTGCCACTGTGTTCCTCTCAAGAAGTTACCCTCTGCACAAGAGTTGGCCACGATTTTTGCCAGGGAGGTCTTCCGGTTGCACGGTTTGCCTAAGGAGATTGTGTCGGATCGGGGGAGTCAGTTTGTGTCCAGGTTCTGGCGCGCCTTTTGCTCCCAGTTGGGGATTCTTCTCTCCTTCTCCTCGGCCTACCACCCTCAGTCCAATGGGGCCGCAGAACGATCCAATCAGGCCTTGGAGCAATTCCTTCGTTGCTATGTCTCCGATCACCAAGACAATTGGGTTGACCTCCTGCCTTGGGCTGAGTTTGCCAGGAACACGGCGGTGAACTCTTCCTCTGGGACGTCTCCCTTCATGGCCAATTATGGGTTCCAACCTGCCGTGTTACCGGAAGTATTCTCTCCCCAGGATATTCCGGCTGTGGAGGATCACCTTTCCGTCCTACGTGCTTCTTGGGTACAGATCCAGAAGTCCCTTGAGGTCTCTGCGCAGCGCCAGAGATTCCAGGCTGATCGCAGACGAGCGCCTGCTCCTTCCTACCAGGTCGGAGACCGTGTATGGTTGTCCACCCGCAACCTCAACCTTCGAGTGCCCACTCCCAAGCTGGCGCCTCGCTTTGTTGGTCCCTTCCGAGTGCTTCGCAGGGTAAACCCGGTAGCCTATGCCCTTGCGCTTCCTCCTGGCATGCGGATCTCCAACGTGTTTCATGTCTCCCTGTTGAAGCCACTGGTGTGTAATCGTTTCACTTCCTCGGTTCCTCGGCCTCGTCCGGTCCAAGTGGGCAATCGTGAGGAATATGAGGTGAGCAATATCCTGGACTCACGCCTGGTCCGCGGTCGGTTGCAGTTTTTGGTCCATTGGCGTGGTTATGGTCCAGAGGAGCGTTCCTGGGTTCCCTCCGCAGATGTCCATGCTCCTGCCTTGCTCCGAGCCTTCCACGCACGCTTCCCTCAGAAACCGTTTTGTGCTCCGCGGAGGAGGGGCCCTTGAGGGGGAGGTACTGTCATGGTCTTACCTGCTTGCTGCTCTCCTTCGTTTGACATGTGCTGGCGGCCATCTTGGGTCCTGGGTTTCTTGTAGCCTTCCACCCTGCGGCTCCTCCTTCCCCTGGGAGGAGCTGGATGCCTAGCTCATATATATAGGAGGTCTGTGGCTTCAGTTCCTTGCTTGGTCCTCTTGTGTTCACATGCTTCTAAGACTGCTGCTGCTTCTGGTTCCTGATCCTGGCTTCGTCTGACTACCCTGCTGGTTCCTGATCCTGGCTTCGTCTGACTACCCTGCTGGTTCCTGATCCTGGCTTCGTCTGACTACCCTGCTGGTTCCTGATCCTGGCTTCGTCTGACTACCCTTCTGGTTCCTGACCTCTGGCTTCGCAAAGACTCTGCTCGGTTTCACCATCCGTTTGGACTTTTGCTTTACAGCTTTATTTTCAATAAAGCCTTCTTTTTTCACTTATCTCTTGTTGTACGTCTGGTTCATGGTTCCGTGACAAGCAGAACCACTAATTTAGGAAATTCCTAGGTTGGGAATTGTATTTCAACCCAGAACAAAAACTGCTTTGACGGACACAAAATAACTTGACCAGCTATAGCAATAACCACAGATTTAGCTGAATATAAATTTGAGGCCTCTTTTTTAGGCGCTGGGTGACAGGTATTAGTTTACGGACAGAATTAGACTTGGATATGCACAGTAGCGTGTGTGTGAAGTTATTGAGAATGACCCTATCAGCACCTTGAATCTAATATACCCATTTAGGGATAGATTTCAAGTAGGCCTGATACAGCAGAAACCACTAATTTAGGAAATTGCTAGGTTGGGAATTGTATTTCAACCCAGAACAAAAATATATCCTTTGCCAGACAGCAGACAGTATTACAATTGGTTGGCCACAGCTGAAACACCACATTTAGGGTACTGCTATTTTGGCAATTGTATTTCACCCCTCAATAAAATAGCAAGCACAGCCAAGCCCCTGATGTAGGATATAGCAAAAAAATAACCACACTATTGATGGTTAAATGGACTTGTTGGCAGCTTGCCCCTGATGTAGGATATAGCCAAAAAATAACCACACTATTGATGGTTAAATGGACTTGGTGGCAGCTTGCCCCTGATGCAGGATATAGCCAAAAAATAACCACACTATTGATGGTTAAATGGACTTGGTGGCAGCTTGCCCCTTATGTAGGATATAGCAAAAAAATTACCACACTATTGATGGTTAAATGGACTTGGTGACAGCTTGCCCCTGATGTAGGATATAGCAAAAAAATAACCACACTATTGATGGTTAAATGGACTTGGTGGCAGCTTGTGCTGGCGCACCACAAGCCACAAAATGGCCGCCGATCACCCCAGAAAAAAGTGACTGAAAAACGCTCTGGGCAGCCTAAAAACAGTGAGCAATTGAATAGCAGCAGTTCAATGATCCACAGCTGTAGATCGATCACTGACTTAAGTGTTTTGGAGGAATTAATCACTGCCTAATCTCGCCCTAACATCGCAGCTGCAACCTCTCCCTACACTAAGCACAGCAGAGTGACGTGCGGCGCTACGTGACTCCAGCTTAAATAGAGGCTGGGTCACATGCTGCACTGGCCAATCACAGCCATGCCAATAGTAGGCATGGCTGTGATGGCCTCGTGGGGCAAGTAGTATGACGCTTGTTGATTGCCTGCTTTGCAGCCTTTCAAAAAGCGCCAAGAAAACGCCGAACACCGAACCCGAACCCGGACTTTTACTAAAATGTTCGGGTCCATGTCATGGACACCCCAAAATTCGGTACGAACCCGAACTATACAGTTCGGGTTCGCTCATCCCTACTTCTCACACATTAGGGCCCCTAGAATTCCAGGGCAGGATAACTACCCCACAACTGACCCCATTTTAGAAAGAAGACACCCCAAGGTATTTCTTGATGGGCATAGTGAGTTCATGGAAGTTTTTCTTTTTTGTCACAAGTTAGTGGAATATGAGACTTTGCAAGGAAAAAAAATAAAATAAAAAATCATCATTTTCCGCTAACTTGTGACACAAAATAAAAAATTCTAGGAACTCGCCATGCGCCTCACGGAATACCTTGGGGTGTCTTCTTTCCAAAATGGGGTCACTTGTGGGGTAGTTATACTGCCCTGGCATTTTAGGGGCCCTAAAGCTTGAGAAGAAGTCTGGAATATAAATGTCTAAAAAATGTTACACATTTGGATTCCGTGAGGGGTATGGTGACTTCATGTGAGATTTTATTTTTTGACACAAGTTAGTGGAATATGAGACTTTGTAAGAAAAAAAAGAAAAAAAAATTCCACTAAAAAAAATGTCTGAATGGAGCCTTACAGGGGGGTGATCAATGACAGGGGGGTGATCAGGGAGTCTATATGGGGTGATCACCCCCCTGTCATTGATCACCCCCCTGTAAGGCTCCATTCAGACGTCCGTATGTGTTTTGTGGATCCGATCCATGTATCCGTGGATCCGTAAAAAACATACGGATGTCTGAATGGAGGGGGGTGATCGGGGTGACAGGGGGGTGATCGGGGAGTCTATATGGGGTGATCAGGGGTTAATAAGGGGTTAATAAGTGACAGGGGGGATGTAGTGTAGTTGGTTTGGTGCTACTTATTACTGAGCTGCCTGTGTCCTCTGGTGGTCGATCCAAGCAAAAGGGACCACCGGAGGACCAGGTAGCAGGTATATTAGACGCTGTTATCAAAGCAGCGTCTAATATACCTGTTAGGGGTTAAAAAAATCGCATCTACAGCCTGCCTGCGAACGATCGTGACTCTGCCTGGAGCTGCTGCCTCGAACGCGATCCTGCGTTAGGCGGTCCGGAGGCGGAGGCGGTTAATCTTTTTTAAGTCGCTGTTGTACTTCTTCCTGGGTCAGACAGGACACTTTTAATGGGGAATTTATTTCAACATTCAGCATTTCTTCTGACAGTTTATTTTCCTCAGTGAATACATTGGGGGAAAAAATATTTAACAGCTTTTCTTTCTCCTTGTCACTCTCTGCGACTCCCTCCTCATTACTCTTTAAATGAATCGACCGCCGCCAGGATGCATCACTGCGTTAGGCGGTCGGTAAGCAGTTAAAAGCATCCTAAAATCTCATTGTGAGAGGTACATACCGTATGGGAATAAAACGTTGATTTGTGCAGTGATCCGGAACGGACCCATGTATCTTTGGGCCAACTTTTTGGAGGGGACCTTCAATCTGAGGTTCCTGGTGGACAGCCACACCTTGTCTCCCACATGGAAGCCCGGGGTGGGTTTGCGATGTCTGTCTGCTCCCTGTTTAAAGTACCTCTGGGCGAGCTGGAGGTTGTCTATAATGTTCTTTTGTGCCTCCTGTAGCGTTCTTAGGCGTTCGGCCACTGCTAGGAGGGTGGAGGCGATGGGCAGGTGGGGAATGAACACCGGGTGCGAGCCTGTGTTAGCAAAGAAGGGGCTGTGCTTAGTTGAGCTGTGCTCAGCATTGTTGTAGGCAAACTCGGCCGTGGGGAGATGGTCAAGCCAGTCATCCTGCAGGTGGGAGCTGAAACAGCGTGGGTATTGCTCTAGGGTCTGATTAGTTCTCTCAGTCTGCCCGTTTGTCTGAGGGTGGAAAGCGGAGGACAGGTTCACTTTAACCCCGAGCGCCAGGCAGAAGTTCTTCCAGAACTTTGAGGCAAATTGTACGCCTCGGTCGGAGACCACGTCGTCCGGGATCCCATGCAGCCTGAAGACCTCTCTGAGAATAAGATCGGCCGTCTGTTTGGCGGTGGGTATGCCTTTGTAGGGGATGAAATGGGCCATCTTGGTGAGACGGTCGACCACAACCAGGATGGTGTTCATCCCTTTTAAAGGAGGAAGGTCTACCACAAAGTCCATGGAGATCGAGCCCCAGGGGCGGGAGGGAATAGGGAGGGGTTGTAACAGACCCACGGGAGAGGACCGAGGAGTCTTATTGCGGGCACAGACCGTGCACGAGGAGATGTACCTCTTGATGTCTTCCTTGTTTGTTGGCCACCAGAAGGAGCGGGAGAGAAGCTCCTGGGTCTTTCTTGTGCCAAAATGGCCGGCCAGCTTGGAGTCATGGTTGAGTTTGAGCACTTCCAGCCGTGCGATTTCTGGTACATATAGTTGTAGGTCCTGATGAAATCAATGACCGTTCTTAAACGTAAGGCTGATATTTCCTGTGGGGTGGGCGAGGAAGGGGTCATTTTCGTATCCTTCTTTGATTGTGCCCAGGAGTTCTTTAGAGTAGGTGGCCCCTACGACCCTTCTCTCGGGTAAGATGTTATTTTGGCCCTTGTTACTCTGTGAGGGCTCGGAAAACATTCTGGAGAGGGCGTCAGCCTTGCCGTTTTTCGATCCAGGGCGATAGGTGATGAGAAAGTTGAAACGGGAAAAGAATAGGGAGCCTATCTGGCCTGTCTGGCTGAGAGTCTCTTAGCGCTGCGGATGAACTCTAGGTTCTTGTGGTCAGTTAGTACGATTATGGGGTTGGTGGCTCCCTCCAGCAGGTGTCTCCACTAGGAGAAGGCATCCTTGATCGCCAGTAGTTCTTTGTTCCCGATGTCATAGTTCTTCTCGGAGGGGGACATCTGGCGGGAGAAATATGCACACGGGTGTAATAGCATCCTCTCCCCTGTCCGTTGTGACAAAACTGCCCCCACCGCGGAGTCTGATGCATCCACTTAGACTGTAAATGGGAGCTCGGGGTTCATTTGGATTAGGATTGGGGCAGAAGTGAAGAGGAGTTTCAACTTGGTGAAGGCCTCCTGGGCCTCGGGTGTCCAGGAGAAGGGGACTGCCTTCTTGGTGAGTTGGGTGATTGGTGCTAGGACCTTGGAGAAGTTCCAGATAAACTTCCGATAGAAGTTGGCGAAGCCAATGAATCTTTGTATCTCCTTCTCGTTTCTCGGAACGGGCCAGTTCATCACAGCTTGGACCTTCCCCGGGTCCATACTTAGGCCCTCTGGGAAGATGATGTATCCGAGGAACTGAGTGGTGGTTCGCTCAAACTCACATTTCTCTAGCTTGATATAGAGAGTTCTGTCGGAGTCTCTGCAGTACCCTGCGGACGTGTTCGCGGTGCTGCTCGAGGTCTTCAGAGAAGATCAAGATGTCGTCCAGGTAAACGACTACAAACAGATCCAGCATGTCCCTGAAGTGCTGGAAGGTGGCGGGAGCATTGCAGAGTCCGAAAGGCATGACCAGGTACTTGAAATGACCATAACGTGTCCGGAAGGCGGTCTTCCATTCGTCCCCAGGGCGGATTCGGTCGAGGTTGTAGGCCCCTCGAAGGTAGAGTTTAGTGAAGATCTTCGCTGCCCGGAGTCTCTCGAGGAGTTATGAAATCAGTGGGAGCGGGTACCATTTTTTTACGGTTATGTCGTTAAGCTTTCTGTAGTCTATGCAGGGACGCAGGGAGGAGTCTTTTTTCTCTACGAAGAAAAAGGGGGCTCCCGCGGGGGAGGTGGAGGGCCGGATAAACCCCTTCCTCAGGTCCTCGTCCAGGTACTCTTTCAGAGCCTTGAGTTCAGGCTCTGAGAGGGGGTAGATACTGCCAAAGGGTATTTCGGCCCCGGGCAACAGTTCTATAGGGCAGTCGTAGGGTCGGTGTGCTGGCAGCTTGTCTTTGTTTTTCTTGTCGCAGACATCCTGGAACTCATGGTATTGAGGGGGTAGCAGATCCTTGACGGATAGTTTTGAGATGGTGGTGTCTTCGGGTGGAAGGACAGGTTTGTGGGAGCAATTTAGAGAGCAGAACTCAAATGGGAATCCTATGCAGCGGGTTTCCCAGTCCACCGAGGGGTTGTGGGTGGCCAACCATGGGATGCCCAAGATTACTGGGAACTTCGGGGAGGCGATCAGCGAGAAGTGCATCCTTTCACGGTGATCTGGTTCTATGAGGAGTTGTAGTTCGGTGGTCTCGTGAGTGGCCGGCCCCGAGGAGAGTGAGGATCCGTCAATGGTTTCCAGGTCAACGGGGGCTGCCTTGATTGTCAGTGGAATGTTCTTTTCGCGGGCGAATGTTAGGTTCATGAAGTTGCCTCCCGCCCCGGAGTCTAACATCGCTGAACAGGGGAGTTGTCGCCCCTCAATGTCGATGAAGATGGGGACGATGAAGTGGGATCCATGAGCTGCCGTGTTGTTATTTTCAGGGGCTGCTGGCGGGGTTGGAGTCTGTGGTTGCTCCTTTAGCTCCGTGACGGCAATGGTCTTTCGGATCTTATGAGGACATTTGATGGCAAAATGATCCGGCTCCCCACAGTAGAGGCAGAGGTTTTCGGCCAGCCTTCTCTCCTTCTCAGCTGTGGATAGAGACCTACGTAGAGCGTTCAGTTACTGACTGGGGGTCGCGCTGGGGGGTGGAAGAGAAGGAGTAAGTGGGTCTGTGGTCCGAGGACCAGAGTCTCTTTCTTTCTTCCTCTCGGAGAGTCTTTGATCTATCCGGATGCATAACTGAATGAAGTCATCCAGATCGTCCGGGGCCTCAACTCTGGCGAGTTCGTCCTTTATTAATTCGGACAGGCCTCGCCGGAATTGGCTTCTCTGTGCCGCTGGGTTCCAGGTGGTGTCCGTGACCCAACGGCGAAACTCGGCGGTGTATTCGGCGACGGAGCGTCTCCCTTGCCGCAGACCATGTAGTCGCGCCTCGGCTGTCGCATATCGGTTAGGGTCATCAAAGACTTGGCTCATGTCGGTGATGAAGTTGTTTAGGTTGTCCAGGAGTAGGGAAAAGCGAACCCGAACTGTATAGTTCTGGTTCGTACCGAATTTTAGGGTGTCCGTGACACGGACCCGAACATTTTCGTAAAGGTTCAGGTTCGGTGTTCGGCGCTTTCTTGGCGCTTTTTGAAAGGCTGCAAAGCAGCCAATCAACAAGCGTCATACTACTTGCCCCAAGAGGCCATCACAGCCATGCCTACTATTGGCATGGCTGTGATTGGCTAGTGCAGCATGTGACCCAGCCTCTATTTAAGCTGGAGTCACGTAGCGCCGCACGTCACTCTGCTCTGATTAGTGTAGGGAGAGGATGCAGCTGCTGCTGTTAGGGCGAGATTAGGCAGGGATTTTTTTACTGAAGTGATCGATATACAGCTGTGTATCATACAACCTCTGCTATTCAATTGCTCACTGTTTTAAGGCTGCCCAGTCACTTTTCAGTCACTTTTTTCTGGGGTGATCGGCGGCCATTTTGTGTCTTGTGGTGCGCTAGCACACGCTGCCACCAAGTCCATTTTTAACCATCAATAGTGTGTTTTTTTTTTTTTTGCTATATCCTACATCAGGGGCTTGACTGTGCTTGCTATTTTATTGAGGGGTAAAATACAATTGCCAAAATAGCAGTACCCTAAATCTGGTGGTTCAGCTGTGGCTAGCCAATTGTAATACTGTCTGCTGTCTGCCGAAGCACAGTTTTAGTTCTGGGTTGAATACAATTCCCAACTTAGCAATTCCCTAAATTAGTGGTTTCTGCTCTATCAGGCCAAGTTCAAATCTATCCATAAAAAGGTATATTAGATTGAAGGTGCGGATAGGGTCATCCTCAATAACTTCACACGCTACCGTGCATGGCGGTGATGAAGTTGTTTAGGTTGTCCAGGAGCTGACTGTTAGTCTCCACGTATGGTGATGCCCATGCTAATGCTTCATCCGTCAGGAGATTGACCAAGAATAGCACCTTCTTTTTCTCGGTGGTGAAGGGGGCCGAGTACATCTGAAAATAGATGCGGCATTGGTTTAGAAACCCCCGATACTGGCGTCTATCGCCGTTGAATCTTGATGGGAGTGGCATGCGGGTGTCTGCGGGCGCGCCGCGGACGTCCAGGAGTTGCCTCTGTAGTTCAATAATCTCCCTCTGTTGGCTTTGGACTACGCCTTGGAGCTGGGCAAATTTCTCCTGATATGTAGTACCAAATTCTTGAAGTTCGGAGACCTGCTTACTCCGAGTGGCAATTGCGGACTCCATAGTGAGGCTGATTATTCTGTAACAGTCCTACAGGCTCACCTGAGTCAGAGGACCGCTGGCTGGAGGTAGGAGTGGAGCCCAGTGGCAAGGACTGCAGGCAGGTAGTAGGTGCAGGAAGTCTGTCAGAGGCGTAGTCAGGGCAGGCGGCAGTAAGCGTGGTCAGACAATCCAGATGGCAACGGTGGTAGCAGTTCAGTAGGTAGGGACAAAGCAGAAGAGTAGTCGGTAGGCAATTCCTGGTCAGCAGTGGACTTCCAGTAGTAGCAAGAGCAGCAGATGAGGAGAAGCTTGATCAAGGCTCAGGAGCTCAATAATCAGCAAGCTGGATTGTAAGGGGCTGGACTTATATAGGGAAGTACCAGATGTGGGGAATCAAGGGTAATGAGCAAGGCTTGGCAAGACTGAGGTTACATAATAGGTTTCAGGGAGGAATATCCATAGAGGACAGTAGCCTAGTAAGCAGGGCTACCGCCTGGGATGTGGCTGGTCACGGGTTCGAATCCCGACACAAAGAGAGTAAAACTAACTCTAAAATGTTCTTCAATTATATAAATGTTAAAAAGTATAAATCTGAAGGTGTCGGCCCTTTAACGAGTTATGAGAGGGGAGTCGCAGAGAGCGACGAGGAGAAAGCAAAGCTGTTAAACATTTTTTTCTCCAATGTATTCACTGAGGAAAATAAACTGTCAGAAGAAATGCTGAATGTTGAAATAAATTGCCCATTATAAGTGTCCTGTCTAACCCAGGAAGAAGTACAACAGCGACTTAATAAAGATAAACCGCCCTTCTGGGTCCACCATTAAATCCGATTTGATGAAGTGTATTTTTTTGTTAAAAACTATTGAAACGCCCTTTCTCTCTTGTGTTGGTGAGCATGCATTGAACCATTGTGTGTAGAAGTAATGCGTAGTAATAGGAGTGAACGATTTCTTAAAGTGTGTTTCCTGTAACAGTAATACATCAACTTTGTTTCTATGGAAAAGCCTTAGGATTTGGGCTCTTTTTGCAGGGATATTCAAGCCATTTGCATTAAAAGAAACACATGATATTTCAGTCATGTTCCTGATACCTTTGTTTTCTTATCTGGTGGTTTAGACGACTGGTATATAGACATAGATCATAGGGATAACATTGTCAGTACACCTCAAACTTTTGAGTATAGTACTGAGGGGAATAAAACAGTGTCTGATCCACTAGGAGACCGCGTCAAGAACCTAGTGGGTCAGGGTTTCTCACACTAGATAATCCACTTGGTGGGGGGGGGTGTATTTTAAGAGTATAACAAAAGAACAATCAGATATATTCAGATAACACCTAGTGCCTCCACAACAAGGGTAGGGAAACTGTCACCAGACTATGTCAGTATTTCTGGGTTAAGAAGACATGACAAGTGAAACCCGGGGTACTAACCCAGCAGCAATAAAGACATATTAAATTTCAGACAGAGCAGTGTGATAGAAACATGTAAACAATAACAGTTGTATGACATTGTTAAAGGATATATGGCTCACATCAGCCTGGCAAGGACTCCCTGGCATTTTTCCTGGGTGCTTTGGGGAGAGGCGTCTCAAAACCTCTCATCCTTCTCTGCTTGGGCGTAAACTGTCTTTCCCATCTTTCAATTGCAGGTAGGCCTGGGAATGGATCCGTAGAGATTTCCTGGGTCCAGTCTGGAACTTCAAATTGCCCAATATTGAGTTTAGGGATAACTGTTGCCAGTTCGTCAGGTGTTCTGACCGTAAAAGGTCTGCCATTATGTGTTATCAGTATCCCGAAAGGATATAGCCATCTGTACATGATTCTATTTTCCCTCAACGCTCTAGTGAAGGTCGACAGTTGCCTGCGCTTATCCAGTGTATATTTGGAAACGTCCTGAAAGATAGAGATTTCCCCACCTCTTGGCTAAGCGAGCCTTCCTGAGAATGTCCTCCTTAAGATGAAAGGTCAAAATGTAGCATAATACATCTCTTGGAGAGTCCTTAGGAGCATTCCTCGGTTTAAATACTCTATGCGCACGTTCAATTCCCAGGTCTTCTTCCCCTTCTTTGCCTAATAATTCAAGAAAGATCTGCTGGAGAACACCATGAACATCTTTATCTTCCACTTGCTCAGTTAGACCTCTGACACGTAAATTATTTCGTCTTGACCTATTTTCTAGATCATCAACATGTAGTTTGAGCTCATAGAGTTCTTTTTGTTGTCTTTGTGCCGTGTCTTCAAGTTGAGTCGCATGTTGAGCAATTTTCTCATTTGCGTCTTCAAGAGTGGAAACTCTGGTGTATATTTGCTTTATATCAGCTTTTATTTCTGCCAGATCTGTCTTAAGGGTATTGGTAAATTCTTTGAATAAATCCCTCATATGGTCAGTAGTTGGCAGTGTTTTGATGTATTTCTTTAAGTCTTCCTGATCGCTCTGATCCTGTTCTAGGGGTTCTTCTTCAGATTCTGACCCTGAAGCTGGGTCATGAGAGGCAAAGAATTTGCTTTTGCTTTTCATTTTGATGCTGCTAGGTTCGTCGTTTGCAGGTGTATTGTGCAAATTTTTAAGATGGTCTGAGGATTTTCTCGGTGTTTTAGCAGTCTTGATGTCTGTGTTATGACCTTTGGATTTACCCATAATCTCTTAAAAGAACAGTAATCCGAAATCCTTTAGGAAGGAATTAACAGATGGGGGTAGTAGTCCTGCTTTAGTTACATATATATAGGAAAGAAAGAAGAGGAAGCTGATGTGATGTCAAATAAGTATCTTTTCATCTCATTGTCTGAATGAGTTGTGGATATAGCTGGGTCAGGGCTCCGGAGCAACACTCATTGCATATTATATTAGCTCCATATGCCTCTCAGATGTTTTCCAGTCACCTTTTAGGGTTTCTTATTATGTTGTCAGTTTATAGATCATAAACCGCGGGAAAAAGCGGGATTTCTGCCGCAGTTTAACCTAATGTAGCAGTGTCAAGATTGTAATAACACTTCATTCAGAGACCACTGCTAGCTGATGGCTCTAGTGGGAGCTTATGTGCCTTAACAGTATTGTACTGCGGTGCCTTTAAATAATTTCTGCTCCTTTAAATACCTTCACCCTTCAGTATTTATTTTAACAATGGGAATTTGCAGCACAGCATATAACAATAAATGTGCCTCCAGTTAACAGCTCTAGTAGCTTCTTCTGGCTACAGCTGAGCCCTGCTATGAATATTAACACTGCAGTCTATTTGAATGCCGCGCTTCTTTCAGGGCCGGCGGATTGATTTGTCTGGTGATGAGGCTGCTAGGTCCGGTCTGCTCAGAGCCAGTGGCGTTTGTATGGAGCAGGTAATAGATCGACAAAGATCTTATATTTAACTGCCTCTTTAGTAGGGGCAACTCAGGGCACTTACCGCTCCTATGACCGCTTGAGGAGAGGTGTCCGGAGTGGTCTTTTGATGATCTTTTGTTTTCAGACCGGCCGCGATTTACGGCCGGATCTACTTTCGCCGGTCCAAGGCTCAGTTAGACCCGCATCCAGCGGCGCTGTCAGTTCACAGATTTTCCAGCCTGCTGCGCTTCCCTCCTTTAGACAGACCAATCGTTTGCTGAGGATCTCTATTAAATCCGGTGGCAGGTGGCACATAAGCCGCGGGGCACGGCTTCTGCGGCCCGGATGGGTGCTCACCAGGGTGCTGTAGGCCGCAACTTCTCGCCTTCTCAGTTTCAGGCAAAAATAGTATCCTGGAACTATAAAGAAAATATAATAGCGACAAATAACGCAGGTACGCAATCGATGTCCAAGGATGGCGTGTAATGAGGACCACAAATACAATAAGGAATGTTGGAGACAGTTGTCAGATACAGTAACATATTTGAAACTGCTAAAAGATCCGTTGAACCAATTTAAACAAGAACTGATAGTCCTGTGCGAGAAAGGACTACGAGACACAGTCCTTATCCAACAGGAATCTGATTTTATTTTGGGCACACAGGGAAGACTACCCGTTTTCTACTGTTTGCCCAAAATTCACAAAAATTTACAAAATCCCCCAGGACGCCCTATAGTTTCTGGAATAGGCTCCATAACCTCAAATCTATCCAAATATATTGACACCTATCTTCAACCATTGGTGAAGAAATCCAAATCATATGTAAAAGATACCACTCATATTATTGGAATTTTGGAAGATTTGAGGGTGGAGCCTGATTGGATTATGGGTACGTTGGACATACAGTCCCTGTATACGGTGATTGACCATATGCAGGGACTAGATGCGATCAAGAAACAATTGACTAAAGAAGCCTCCTTGGACAATGCTCAGATTGATTTTATAGTTGAAGGTATTGAGTATATTTTAAAACACAATTATTTTTATTTTGAGGGAGATTATTATTTGCAACAACAGGGCACCGCCATGGGTACCAGGTTCGCCCCTAGCTACGCCAATTTGTTTTTGGCTGAATGGGAGTCATCTGTGATAGATCATAGGCTGGGGGTGGACCTGGTCCTATGGCGGCGCTATATTGATGATGTCATTTTTATCTGGAAAGAGGGAACTACAAAATTGGAGGAATTTCTGGAGCAACTAAATGCTAATGATAGAGGTCTAATTTTCACTTCAAATATCAAAAATAAAATTGAATATTTGGACCTATCAATTGAAGTACAAGAAGGTAAATATAAGTGTAGCACGTTCCAGAAATCTATAGCAACCAATAATTTTATCCCGTTCTCCAGCTGCCATCTCCCAAGGTGGCTGATTAATATCCCTACCGGACAATTCCGAAGAATCAAACGGAATTGTACCGAGGAAGCCAAGTTTGAGGAAGAGGCTATCAAAATGAAATCTTATTTTGTTGAAAAACATTATCCTATAGGACCAATAGATATTGCCTTAAAAAATGTTAGACAGCTGGAGAGGAAAACCTTCTTTAATGAGAGACAACAGGTGATAAATGACAATGAATTATCAAATATTAGATTCATACTCCCTTTTAATACTAATTATAAGCAAATTCAGAAAATGATTGGATCCTACTGGTCACATCTGTTAAGTGACAAGATGATTGGACATCTCCTACCTCATGCACCAAAAATAACCTTCACCAAAGCCACTAATTTAGGCTTAAAGGTAGCACCGTCTGTCCCCAATAAAATGAAAATTAAACAAACAAATACTTTAGGTTCCTTTTTAAATTTGAAAGGATTTTACAAATGTGGTAGATGCACAGGATGCAAATTCAATAACCTACCACGTAAAACGGTAGAGGTATGTTCAACCCAAAATAATTATACATGGAATATTGAAGATTGTATTTCCTGTAATACATTGGGGGTAATATATCTAATTCAATGTCCATGTAACCGTCAGTACATAGGTCGGACAAAACGGGTTATGAAAATAAGGATTAATGAACATATTGCGAATATTAAAAAAGGTTATGATAAACATGCACTATCGAAACACTATAAAGAAACACACAACTGTAATCCAGAAGGATCAAAATTTATGGGACTAGAGAAGATAGAACAACATTGGAGGGGAGGTGATTTTATCCAAAGAATGTCTAGAGCAGAATCTAGACAGATCTATGAATTTGGATCCATATTACCATTTGGATTGAATTCTGATATGGAGTTGTTTGGATTTTTATGAGGTCGGAGTCCCATTCCCGATGGCGGATCCCATGTTTGGCCGTTTTATCGGCACTGGGACCCGCTCTCTGGTCTGGGAACCCGACCTATTCCGACCAATTCCATTTTGCAAGCAGATTTTATTTTACATTCTATTTGTGATGTTTTATACTCAACCCTACACTTTATTAATTTTAGGCTTATCATGTGATTCATACAATTATATTGAATAAATTATTTATGTTTTTAATCCTTGTAATAAACATGTTTATATATTTTTAAGTATTTACAAATATCAGATATGGCTCATAATTTATATATTATGAGATCGTAAGGCATAAAGGCTAAAAAGAGGAAAAACGCATTAAAAACGCACTTATAGTGAAAAAAACGCTATAAAACCGCATATAAACCGCAAGAGGCAGTTAATTTGAGAATTTGGAATCCCGGATTATCTAACCATGGTTTGTGGATGACTTTGGAAGTATTTAAGGAACAGGAGGTTGGGAGTGCCGGATATGACCACTGAGGAAGGGATGTAGAATCATCCCGAAACGCGTCTGGGATATCGGACACTCTAGTGAAACCTCCGCAACAGCTAATCTGTGCATGGCCATGCTAGACTTTATGTTTTTATGAACCGAATCCAAGCTGTTCCAGCAAACAAATCGACGAACTAAGCGCAGTGATTTAGCTTACCGGACGGGAGTCCCGCTCTTGCTATCACGAGATTGGATTGTCGATCAGCACAAATAGCGAGGGAGTATTGGCGTCCTCTCTTCATCGGCTGCACACAGCTAGGAATAGGATTTCGGAATCATATGTGGAAGGAGGTAAGGGTTTTCCCCTCTCCTAAGAACATTAGCCGCACTCACATCTGAGTGAATCGCTTGTTTCAGACGGCTGATTACAGCCTTGTTCAAAAATTACAAGTCTACAGAGTTTCTTGTATTATATGGTCTGTAAGAAAAGACACTAACTGGGACAGTTTTTGTGACAACTACTGCCAACTATAGAAGGTTTAAGCACATACTGATGTGTATTGGACCGCAACATAATTCACTTTGATATTGAGATTTTATTTTCACTTCATTCATTTTTTCACGGACACAAAAGGGACCCATTTTCATTTTTATTTTTGTTTTTATCACTATTTGTTTGGACACAAACCACTGAACACTTTTTCAACTCCACTAATCTTTGTGGTCCTCATTACACGCCATCCTTGGACATCGATTGCGTACCTGCGTTATTTGTCGCTATTATATTTTCTTTATAGTTCCTCCATATTGCCTTAATCCTTTGTGCAATAGCTGCTAATTTATTGTTATATTATTACTGTTTAACAATTGCTGCTGTTCATTGCTACAAGTGATATTATTATAGTTACTATTGTGGTTGTAATTCATTGTCTATGGTCGCACTAGACCAATTTCCTAGGAATTTTAATATTTTGAGTGTATATGTTAGTTGATTTTATTTATTGTATGAATTTATATTAGATATATAATAAATATTTCATGCCATAGAGTGAGTGCTCGCTCGTATTTCCACTTTTTTCACCCATTTTTACTAATTCAGGCAGGGTGTCCTCAATCAGAGCTTGTTAGCACCGTACCACCCACAATCAGCGGTGAGCCACTTCATTATATTCTACTAAAAATAGTATCCTGTTGATCCAGGCGATGACCTGAGTCAGGATCTGAGGTTTTAGGAGAAATTAAGTCAGATTTTGCCGATTTATGACGGTTTATAAACGCACTTTCTTCAGAGCTCCCACAGGCTGCGTCTGGTTAGCTCTGCAGCTAACTCCGCCCTCCCTCAGTCGTCTTTTTTCTAACGTGAATAACCCTAATTTTGATAATCTTTCAGGGTACTGTAGTTGCCCCATTCCAGTTATTACTTTAGTTGCCCTCCTCTGGACCCTCTCCAGCTCTGCTGCTATGTCTGCCTTGTTCACTGGAGCCCAGAACTGTACACAGTACTCCATGTGTGGTCTGACTAATGATTTGTAAAGTAGTAGGAATATGTTCTCATCATGGGCATCTATGCCCCTTTTGATGCAACCCATTATCTTATTGGCCTTGGCAGCAGCTGCCTGACACTGTTTTTTGCAGCTTAGTTTGCTGATTATTAAAATTCCTAGATCCTTTTCCATGTCAGTGTTACCGAGTGTTTTACCATTTAGTAAGTACGGGTGACTTGCATTATTCCTTCCCATGTGCATAACTTTACATTTGTCAGTGTTAAACCTCATCTGCCACTTATCTGCCCAAGCCTGCAATCTATCCAGATCCCTCTGTAGTAGTATACTGTCCTCTTCAGTATTAATTACATTACACAGTTTAGTGTCATCTGCGAAAATTGATATTTTACTATGCAAGCCTTCTACAAGATCATTAATAAATATATTGAAGAGAATAGGGCCCAATACTGACCCCTGAGGTACTCCACTAGTGACAGTGACCCAATCTGAGTATGTACCGTTAATAACCACCCTCTGTTTTCTATCACTCTGTTTTCTATCATTGAGCCAGTTACTTACCCACTTACAGACGTTTTCTCCCAGTCCGAGCATTCTCATTTTGTATACTAACCTTTTATGTGGTACAGTGTCAAATGCTTTGGAGAAGTCCAGATACACGACATCCATTGATTCGCCGCTGTCAAGTCTAGAACTTACCTCCTCATAGAAACTGATTAAATTAGTTTGACATGACCGATCCCTCACGAAGCCATGCTGATATGGCGTTATTTGCTTATTTCCGTTAAGATGCTCTAACATAGCATCTCTCAGAAAACCTTCAAACAGTTTACCCACAACAGATGTTAAACTTACCGGCCTATAGTTTCCAGGCTCTGTTTTTGGACCCTTTTTGAATATTGGCACCACATTTGCCATGCGCCAATCCTGTGGGACATTCCCTGTCAGTATAGAATCTGCAATTATCAGAAATAAGGGTCTGGCTATGACATTACTTAATTCCCTTAGGATACGGGGGTGTATGCCATCCGGTCCAGGCGATTTGTCTATTTTAATATTTTTAAGTCGGTGTTGTACTTCATCCTGGGTTAGACAGGACACTTTTAATGGGGAATTTATTTCAACATTCAGCATTTCTTCTGACAGTTTATTTTCCTCAGTAAATACATTGGAGAAAAAAATATTTAACAGCTTTGCTTTCTCCTCGTTGCTCTCTGCGACTCCCCTCTCATTACTCTTTAAAGGGCCGACACCTTCAGATTTATACTTTTTAACATTTATATAATTGAACAACATTTTAGGGTTAGTTTTACTCTCTTTGTGTCAGGATTCGAACCCGTGACCAGCCACATCCCAGGCGGTAGCCCTGCTTACTAGGCTACCGTCCTCTCTGGACATTCCTCCCTGAAACCTATTATGTAACCTCAGTCTTGCCAAGCCTTGCTCATTACCCTTGATTCCCCACACCTGGTACTTCCCTATATAAGTCCAGCCCCTTGCACTCCAGCTTGCTGATTATTGAGCTCCTGAGCCTTGATCAAGCTTCTCCTCATCTGCTGCTCTTGCTACTACTGGAAGTCCACTGCTGACCAGGAATTGCATACCGACTACTCTTCTGCTTTGTCCCTACCTAATCAACTGCTACCACTGTTGCCATCCAGATTGTCTGACCACGCTTACTGCTGCCTGCCCTGACTACGCCTCTGCCAGACTTCCTGCACCTACTACCTGCCTGCGGTCCTTGCCACTGGGCTCCACTCCTACCTCCAGCAAGCGGTTCTCTGACTCAGGTGAGCCTGTAGGACTGTTACAGAATAATCAGCCTCACTATGGAGTCCGCAATTGCCACTCTGCGTAAGCAGGTCTCCGAACTTCAAGAATTTGGTACTACATATCAGGAGAAATTTGCCCAGCTCCAAGGCGTAGTCCAAAGCCAACAGAGGGAGATTATTGAACTACAGAGGCAACTCCTTGACGTCCGCGGCGCGCCCGCAGACATCCGCATGCCACTCCCATCAAGATTCAGCGGCGATAGACGCCAGTATCAGGGGTTTCTAAACCAATGCCGCATCTATTTTCAGATGTACCCGGCCCCCTTCACCACTGAGAAAAAGAAGGTGCTATTCTTGGTCAATCTCCTGACGGATGAAGCATTAGCATGGGCATCACCATACGTGGAGACTAACAGTCAGCTCCTGGACAACCTAAACAACTTCATCACCGCCATGAGCCAAGTCTTCGATGACCCCAACCGATATGCGACAGCCGAGGCGCGACTACATGGTCTGCGGCAAGGGAGACGCTCCGTCGCTGAATACACCGCCGAGTTTCGCCGTTGGGTCTCGGACACCACCTGGAACCCAGCGGCACAGAGAAGCCAATTCCGGCGAGGCCTGTCCGAATTAATAAAGGACGAACTCGCCAGAGTTGAGGCCCCGGACGATCTGGATGACTTCATTCAGTTATGCATCCGGATAGATCAAAGACTCTCCGAGAGGAAGAAAGAAAGACTCTGGTCCTCGGACCACAGACCTACTTACTCCTTCTCTTCCACCACCCAGCGCGACCCCCAGTCAGTAATTGAACCTATGCAGGTCGACGCTCTACGTAGGTCTCTATCCACAGCTGAGAAGGAAGAGAAGGCTGGCCGAAAACCTCTGCCTCTACTGTAGGGAGCCGGATCATTTTGCCATCAAATGTCCTCATAAGATCCGAAAGACCATTGCTGTCACGGAGCTAAAGGAGAAACCACAGACTCCAACCCTGCCAGCAGCCCCTGAAAATAACAACACGGCGGCTCATGGATCCCACTTCATCGTCCCAATCTTCATCGACATTGAGGAGCGTCAACTCCCCTGTTCAGCGATGTTAGACTCCGGGGCGGGAGGCAACTTCATGGACCTAACCTTCGCCCGCAAAAAGAACATTCCACTGACAATCAAGGCAGCCCCCGTTGACCTGGAAACCGTCAACGGATCCTCACTCTCCTCGGGGCCGGCCACTCACAAGACCACCGAACTACAACTCCTCATAGAACCAGATCACCGTGAAAGGATGCACTTCTCGCTGATCGCCTCCCCGAAGTTCCCAGTGATATTGGGCATCCAATGGTTGGCCACCCACAACCCCTCGGTGGACTGGGAAACCCGCTGCATAGGATTCCCGTTCGAGTTCTGCTCGCTAAATTGCTCCCACAAACCTGTCCTTCCACCCGAAGACACCACCATCTCAAAACTATCCGTCAAGGATCTGCTACCCCCCCAATACCGCGAGTTCCAGGATGTCTGCGACAAGAAAAACGAAGACAAGCTGCCACCACACGACTGCCCTATAGAATTGTTGCCCGGGGCCGAAATACCCTTTGGCAGTATCTACCCCCTCTCAGAGCCTGAACTCAAGGCTCTGAAAGAGTACCTGGACGAGGACCTGAGGAAGGGGTTTATTTGGCCCTCTACCTCCCCGCGGGAGCCCCCTTTTTCTTCGTAGAGAAAAAAGACTACTCCCTGCGTCCCTGCATAGACTACAGAAAGCTTAACGACATAACCGTAAAAAAACTTTACCCGCTCCCACTGATTTCATAACTCCTCGAGACTCCGGGCAGCGAAGATCTTCACTAAACTCTACCTTCGAGGGGCCTACAACCTCGACCGAATCCGCCCTGGGGACGAAAGGAAGACCGCCTTCCGGACACGTTATGGTCATTTCGAGTACCTGGTCATGCCTTTCGGACTCTGCAATGCTCCCGCCACCTTCCAGCACTTCATTAATGACGTCCTCAGGGACATGCTGGATCTGTTTGTAGTCGTTTACCTGGACGACATCTTGATCTTCTCTGAAGACCTCGAGCAGCACCGCGAACACGTCCGCAGGGTACTGCAGAGACTCCGACAGAACTCTCTCTATACCAAGCTAGAGAAATGCGAGTTTGAGCGAACCACCACTCAGTTCCTCGGATACATCATCTTCCCAGAGGGCCTAAGTATGGACCCGGGGAAGGTCCAAGCTGTGATGAACTGGCCCGTTCCGAGAAATGAGAAGGAGATACAAAGATTCATTGGCTTCGCCTACTTCTATCGGAAGTTTATCCGGAACTTCTCCAAGGTCCTAGCACCAATCACCCAACTCACCAAGAAGGCAGTCCCCTTCTCCTGGACACCCGAGGCCCAGGAGGCCTTCACCAAGTTGAAACTCCTCTTCACTTCTGCCCCAATCCTAATCCACCTGAACCCCGAGCTCCCATTTACAGTCTAAGTGGATGCATCAGACTCTGCGGTGGGGGCAGTTTTGTCACAATGGACAGGGGAGAGGATGCTATTACACCCGTGTGCATATTTCTCCCGCCAGATGTCCCCCTCCGAGAAGAACTATGACATCGGGAACAAAGAACTACTGGCGATCAAGGATGCCTTCTCCGAGTGGAGACATCTGCTGGAGGGAGCCACCAACCCCATAATCGTACTAACTGACCACAAGAACCTCGAGTTCATCCGCAGCGCTAAGAGACTCTCAGCCAGACACGCCAGAGGAAGCCTATAATTTTCCCGTTTCAACTTTCTCATCACCTATCGCCCCGGATCAAAAAACGGCAAGGCCGACGCCCTCTCCAGAATGTTTTCCGAGCCCTCACAGAGTAACAAGGGCCAAAATTACATCTTACCCGGGTCGTAGGGGCCACCTACTCTAAAGAACTCCTGGGCACAATCAAAGAAGGATACGAAAATGACCCCTTCCTCGCCCACCTCACAGGGAATATCAGCCTTACGTTTAAGAACGGTCATTGATTTCATCAGGACCTACAACTATATGTACCAGAAATCGCACGGTTCGAAGGGCTCAAACTCAACCATGACTCGAAGCTGGCCGGCCATTTTGGCACAAGAAAGACCCAGGAGCTTCTCTCCCGCTCCTTCTGGTGGCCAACATACAAGGAGGACATCAAGAGGTACATCTCCTCGTGCACGGTCTGTGCCCGCAATAAGACTCCTCGTTCCTCCCCCGTGGGTCTGTTACAACCCCTCCCTATTCCCTCCCGCCCCTGGGGCTCGATCTCCATGGACTTTGTGGTAGACCTTCCTCCTTTAAAAGGGATGAACACCATCCTGGTTGTGGTCGACCGTCTCACCAAGATGGCCCATTTCATCCCCTTCAAAGGCATACCCACCGCCAAACAGACGGCCGATCTTATTCTCAGAGAGGTCTTCAGGCTGCATGGGATCCCGGACGACGTGGTCTCCGACCGAGGCGTACAATTTGCCTCAATGTTCTGGAAGAACTTCTGCCTGGCGCTCGGGGTTAAAGTGAACCTGTCCTCCGCTTTACACCCTCAAACGGGCAGACTGAGAGAACTAATCATACCCTAGAGCAGTACCTACGCTGTTTCAGCTCCCACCTGCAGGATGACTGGCTTGACCATCTCCCCACGGCCGAGTTCGCTTACAACAATGCTGAGCACAGCTCAACCAAGCACAGCCCCTTCTTTGCTAACACAGGCTCGCACCCGGTGTTCATTCCCCACCTGCCCGTCGCCTCCACCCTCCCAGCAGTGGCCGAACGCCTAACAACCCTACAGGAGGCACAAAAGAACATTATAGACAACCTCCAGCTAGCCCAGAGGTGCTTTAAACAGGGAGCAGACAGACGTCGCAAACCCACCCTGGGCTTCCATGTGGGAGACAAGGTGTGGCTGTCCACCAGGAACCTCAGATTGAAGGTCCCCTCCAAAAAGTTGGACCAAAGATACATGGGTCCGTTCCGGATCACCGCACAAATCAACGAGGTCACGTTCCGGCTCGACCTTCCGGACTCCATTAGGGTGCACCCTGTCTTCCATTGCTCACTCCTCAAGCCATACGTGGAGGACACCTTCATAGGCCGCCACTCGACCCCTCCACCACCCGTGAGGGTACAGGGTGAAGAAGAATACATTGTTGCAAAGATCCTCGACTCCAGGATCCACCGGGGAAGACTACAATACCTAATTGGGTGGGAGGGTTACCCTCCCGAGGATAACTCCTGGGAGCCAGAAGAAAATGTCCACGCCCCCAGACTGGTAAAAGAGTTCCACCAACGGCACCCCGGTAAGCCTGCCCCTGCTATGCCCAGAGGTCACCTTGGAAGGGATTCGAACCCGTGACCAGCCACATCCCAGGCAGAAGCCCTGCTTACTAGGCTACCGTCCTCTCTGGACATTCCTACCTGAAACCTATTATGTAACCTCAGTCTTGCCAAGCCTTGCTCATTACCCTTGATTCCCCACACCTGGTACTTCCCTATATAAGTCCAGCCCCTTGCACTCCAGCTTGCTGATTATTGAGCTCCTGAGCCTTGATCAAGCTTCTCCTCATCTGCTGCTCTTGCTACTACTGGAAGTCCACTGCTGACCAGGAATTGCCTACCGACTACTCTTCTGCTTTGTCCCTACCTACTTAACTGCTACCACCGTTGCCATCCGGATTGTCTGACCACGCTTACTGCCGCCTGCCCTGACCCACCGCCTGCCTACCGACTACGCCTCTGCCATACTTCCTACACCTACTACCTGCCTGCGGTCCTTGCCACTGGGCTCCACTCCTGCCTCCAGCCAGCGGTCCTCTGACTCAGGTGAGCCTGTAGGACTCTTACACTTTGGCAATTGATCTCTCGGTCTCTAGTTTTGCCGCTTTTATTTGTTTTTTACATGTTCTATTTTTTTGTTTTATATGCTTTCTTTTTGTCATTTATTGCTTTCTTTATAGTTCTGTTAATCCACATTGGTTTTTTTTTGTTCCTTAACCTTTTATTCCCATATGGTATGTACCTCTCACAATGAGATTTTAGGATGCTTTTAAAGATATCCCATTTTGTGGCTGTATTTTTATTTGTGAGGACTTTATCCCATTTAGTTAGGCCTATGGCCTCTCTTAGTTGGCTAAATTTAGCTTTTTTGAAGTTTGGTATTTTTGTTCCTCCCTGTAGAAACGCTCTTTTGAATGATAATTGGAAGGTTTATGGTCACTATTTCCCAGGTATCCCCCAACCTGCACATCTGTTGTTCTGTCAGGCCTATTGGTTAATACTAAGTCCAGTATGGCCGTCCCTCTAGTCGGGTCCTGAACCAGTTGGGAGTGTAATTGTTTCCTTTATGAGATATACAAGTTTCAGTTTCCCAGTCTATATCTGGGTAGTTGAAGTCCCCCATAATAACCACCTCATTATGATTTGCCGCCCTGTCTATCTCATTTAGTAGTAGATTTTCTGTGGACTCTGGTATATTAGGTGGTTTATAGTAAACTCCTATTAGTAATTTATTGTTGTTTTTAGCTCCATGTATCTCTACCCACAGTGACTCCACATGTTCATGTCCCTTACTTATATCTTCACGGAGTTTGGGCTTTAGACAGGACTTTACATAAAGGCAGATCCCTCCCCTTCTCCGGTTTTGACGATCCTTTCTAAACAGACTGTAACCTTGTACATTAACTGCCAGTCATAGCTATCATCCAGCCATGTCTCAGTTATTCCCACTATGTCATAGTCCTCCTCACACATCAGTAATTCCAGTTCACCAGTTTTATTAGTCAGGCTTCTGGCATTAGTATACATACATTTGAGAGGTTTATGTATATTTTGTACCCTACACCTTTCCTTCTGAACTGTTCTAGTCCCTCCTTCCATTCCCCACCAGTCCCACTACCTTGCCCCCGGTCTCTATCTGCACTATCTTCCCACACTCTAAGGCCCAGATTACTGGAATCTGCCATACAGACATGGTTTTCCGATGTATTACACTATGAACTACAGAACGCCACAGAGTATAGACACTATAGAGGGCCCAGTAGCATTGGAATCTGCAATACAATCTTTTCTGATGTAGTACAGCATTGTATACAGAACACCGCAGATTCTAGACATAGTAACATAGTACATACGGCCGAAAAAAGACATTAGTCCATTCAGTTCGGCCTGTCATCCTGCAAGTTGATCCAGAGAAAGGCAAAAAAAAACTGTGAGGTAGAAGCCAATTTTCCTCACTTTAGGGGAATAAAAAATTCCTTCCCGACTCCAATCAGGCAATCAGAATTACTCCCTGTATCAACGATCCCTCTCTAGTAGCTAAATCCTGTAATATTATTACACTCCAGAAATCCATCCAGGCCCCTCTTGAATTCCTTTATTATACTCACCATCACCACCTCCTCAGGCAGAGAGTTCCATAGTCTCACTGCTCTTACCGTAAAGAATCCTTTTCTATGTTTGTGTACAAACCTTCTTTCCTCCAGACGCAGAGGATGTCCCTTCGTCACAGTCACAGTCCTGTGGATAAATAGATGATGGGATAGATCTCTGTACTGACCCCTGATATATTTATACATAGTAATTAGATCTCCCCTCAGTCGTCTTTTTTCTAACGTGAATAAACCTAATTTTGATAATCTTTCAGGGTACTGTAGTTGCCCTATTCTGGACCCTCTCCAGCTCTGCTGCTATGTCTGCCTTGTTCACTGGAGCCCAGAACTGTACACAGTACTCCATGTGTGGTCTGACTAATGATTTGTAAAGTAGTAGGAATATGTTCTCATCACGGGCATCTATGCCCTTTTTGATGCAACCCATTATCTTATTGGCCTTGGCAGCAGCTGCCTGACACTTTTTTGCAGCTTAGTTTGCTGTTTATTAAAATTCCTACATCCTTTTCCATGTCAGTGTTACCGAGTGTTTTACCATTTAGTATGTACGGGTGACTTGCATTATTCCTTCCCATGTGCATTACTTTACATTTGTCAGTGTTAAACCTCATCTGCCACTGATCTGCTTAAGCCTGCAATCTATCCAGATCCCTCTGTAGTAGTATACTGTCCTCTTCAGTGTTAATTACTTTACACAGTTTAGTGTCATCTGCGAAAATTGATATTTTACTATGCAAGCCTTCTACAAGATCATTAATAAATATATTGAAGAGAATAGGGCCCAATACTGACCCCTGCGGTACTCCACTAGTGACAGTGACCCAATCTGAGTATATAACTGAGTTAATAACCACCCTCTGTTTTCTATCATTGAGCCAGTTACTTACCCACTTACAGACGTTTTCTCCCAGTCCAAGCATTCTCATTTTATATACTAACCTTGTGGTACAGTGTCAAATGCTTTGGAGAAGTCCAGATACACGACATACATTGATTCGCCGCTGTCAAGTCTACAACTTACCTCCTCATAGAAACTGATTAAATTAGTTTGACATGATCGATCCCTCACGAAGCCATGCTGATATGGCGTTATTTGCTTATTTCCGTTAAGATGCTCTAACATAGCATCTCTCAGAAAACCTTCAGTTTACCCACAACAGATGTTAAACTTACCGGCCTATAGTTTCTAGGCTGTGTTTTTGGACCCTTTTTGAATATTGGCACCACATTTGCCATGCGCCAATCCTGTGGGACATTCCCTGTCAGTATAGAATCTGCAAATATCAGAAATAAGTGTCTGGCTATGACATTACTTAATTCCCTTAGGATACAGGGGTGTATGCCATCCGGTCCTGGCGATTTGTCTATTTTAACCACCTCAGCCCCCCTAGCTTAAACACCCTTAATGACCAGGCCACTTTTTACACTTCTGCACTACACTACTTTCACCGTTTATTGCTCAGTCATGCAACTTACCACCCAAATTAATTTTACCTCCTTTTCTTCTCACTAATAGAGCTTTCATTTGGTGGTATTTCATTGCTGCTGACATTTTTACTTTTTTTGTTAATCGAAATTTACAAATTTTTTGGCAAAAAAATGACATTTTTCACTTTCAGTTGTATTTTTTTTTTTTTAAAAAACGACATCCATATATAAATTTTTCTCTAAATTTATTGTTCTACATGTCTTTGATGAAAAAAAAATGTTTGGGTGAAAAAAAAATGGTTTGATTAAAAGTTATAGCGTTTACAAACTATGGTACAAAAATGTGAATTTCTGTTTTTTGAAGCAGCTCTGACTTTCTGAGCACCTGTCATGTTTCCTGAGGTGCTGCAAATGCCCACTCAGTAGAAAAACCCCACAAATGACCCAATTTCGGAAAGTAGACACCCTAAGGTATTCGCTGATGGGCATAGTGAGTTCATAGAACTTTTAATTTTTTGTCACAAGTTAGCGGAAAATGATGATTTTTTTTATTGTTTGTTTTTTTTCCCTTACAAAGTCTAATATTCCACTAACTTTTGACAAAAAATAAAAACTTCCATGAACTCACTATGCTCATCAAGAAATACCTTGGGGTGTCCTCTTTCCAAAATGGGGTCACTTGTGGGGTAGTTATACTGCCCTGGCATTCTAGAGGCCCTAATGTGTGAGAAGTAGTTTGAAATCAAAATGTGTAAAAAATGCCCTGTGAAATCCAAAAGGTGCTCTTTGGAATGTGGGCCCATTTGCCCACCTAGGCTGCAAAAAAGTGTCACACATCTGGTATCGCCGTACTCAGGAGAAGTTGGGCGATGTGATTTAGGGTGTCATTTTACATATACCCATGCTGGGTGAGAGAAATATCTCGGTCAAATGCCAACTTTGTATAAAAAAATGGGAAACGTTGTCTTTTGCCGAGAAATTTCTCTCACCCAGCATGGGTATATATAAAGTGACACCCCAAAACACATTGCCCAACTTCTGCTGAGTACGGCGATACCAGATGTGTGACACTTTTTTGCAGCCTAGGTGGGCAAATGGGCCCACATTCCAAAGAGCACCTTTTGGATTTCTCAGGGCATTTTTTACACATTTTGATTTCAAACTACTTCTCACTAGAGTTGAGCGAACACCTGGATGTTCGGGTTCGAGAAGTTCGGCCGAACTTCCCGGAAATGTTCGGCTTCGGGATCCGAACCCGACCCGAACTTCGTCCCAAACCCCATTGAAGTCCATGGGGACCCGAACTTTTCGGCACTAAAAAGGCTGTAAAACAGCCCAGGAAAGGGCTAGAGGGCTGCAAAAAGGCAGCAAAATGTAGTTAAATCCCCTGCAAACAAATGTGGGTAGGGAAATGAATTAAAATTAAAATAAAATAAATAAAAATTAACCAATACCAATTGGAGAGAGGTCCCATAGCAGAGAATCTGGCTTCCTGTCAGCAGAGAATCAGTCTTCATGTCATAGCAGAGAATCATGCTTCACGTCACCCACCACTGGAACAGTCCATTGTCAGATATTTAGGCCCCGGCACCCAGGCAGAGGAGAGAGGTCCCATAACATAGAATCTGGCTTCATGTCAGCAGAGAATCAGTCTTCATGTCATAGCAGAGAATCATGCTTCACGTCACCCACCACTGGAACAGTCCATTGTCAGATTTTTAGACACAGGCAGAGGAGAGAGGTCCCATAGCAGAGATTCAGGCTTCATGTCAGCAGAGAATCAGTCTTCATGTCATAGCAGAGAATCATGCTTCACGTCACCCACCACTGGAACAGTCCATTGTCAGATTTTTAGACCCAGGCAGAGGAGAGAGGTCCCATAGCAGAGAATCTGGCTTCATGTCAGCAGAGAATCATGCTTCACGTCACCCAACATTGGAACAGTCCATTGTCATATAATTTAGGCCCCGGCACCCAGACAGAGGAGAGAGGTCCCATAACCGAGATTCAGGCTTCATGTCAGCGACTCAGCAGAGAATCAGTCTTCATGTCATAGCAGAGAATCATGCTTCACGTCACCCAACACTGGAACAGGCCACTGTCAGATATTTTTAGGCCCTGGCAACCAGACAGAGGAGAGGTTCATTCAACTTTGGGTTGCCCCGCAATATAATGGTAAAATGAAAATAAAAATAGGATTGAATGAGGAAGTGCCCTGGAGTACAATAATATATGGTTAAGGGGAGGTAGTTAATGTCTAATCTGCACAAGGGATGGACAGGTCCTGTGGGATCCATGCCTGGTTCATTTTTATGAACGTCAGCTTGTCCACATTGGCTGTAGACAGGCGGCTGCGTTTCTCTGTAATGACGCCCCCTGCCGTGCTGAATACACGTTCAGACAAAACACTGGCCGCCGGGCAGGCCAGCACCTCCAGGGCATAAAAGGCTAGCTCTGGCCACGTGGACAATTTGGAGACCCAGAAGTTGAATGTGGCCAAACCATCAGTCAGTACGTGGAGGGGTGTGCACACGTACTGTTCCACCATGTTAATGAAATGTTGCCTCCTGCTAACACGTTCCGTATCAGGTGGTGGTGCAGTTAGCTGTGGCGTGGTGACAAAACTTTTCCACATCTCTGCCATGCTAACCCTGCCCTCAGAGGAGCTGGCCGTGACACAGCTGCGTTGGAGACCTCTTGCTCCTCCTCTGCCTTCGCCTTGGGCTTCCACTTGTTCCCCTGTGACATTTGGGAATGCTCTCAGTAGCGCGTCTACCAACGTGCGCTTGTACTCGCGCATCTTCCTATCACGCTCCAGTGCAGGAAGTAAGGTGGGCACATTGTCTTTGTACCGGGGATCCAGCAGGGTGGCAACCCAGTACTACGCACACGTTAAAATGTGGGCAACTCTGCTGTCGTTGCGCAGGCACTGCAGCATGTAGTCGCTCATGTGTGCCAGGCTGCCCAGAGGTAAGGACAAGCTGTCCTCTGTGGGAGGCGTATCGTCATCGTCCTGCGTTTCCCCCCAGCCACGCACCAGTGATGGGCCCAAGCTGCTTTGGGTGCCACTCCGCTGTGAACATGCTTCATCCTCGTCCTCCTCGTCCTCCAGTAGTGGGCCTGTCTGGCCACATTTGTACCTGGCCTCTGCTGTTGCAAAAAACCTCCCTCTGAGTCACTTCGAAGAGACTGGCCTGAAAGTGCTAAAAATTACCCCTCTTCCCCTCCTCCTCCTCCTCCTCCTCCTGGGCCACCTCCTCTTCCATCATCGCCCTAAGTGTTTTCTCAAGGAGACATAGAAGTGGTATTGTAACGCTGATAACGGCGTCATCGCCACTGGCCATGTTGGTGGAGTACTCAAAACAGCGCAACAGGGCACACAGGTCTCGCATGGAGGCCCAGTCATTGGTCGTGAAGTGGTGCTGTTCCGCAGTGCGACTGACCCGTGCGTGCTGCAGCTGAAACTCCACTATGGCCTGCTGCTGCTCGCATGCTGTCTGTCCAGCATTTTCAAGGTGGAGTTCCACCTGGTGGGCATGTCGCATATGAGGCGGTGAGCGGGAAGGCCGAAGTTACGCTGTAGCGCAGACAGGCGAGCAGCGGCAGGATGTGAACGCAGGTGACTCAGGTGAGCCTGTAGGACTGTTACACTTTGGCAATTAATCTCTCGGTCTCTAGTTTGGCCGCTTTTATTTGTTTTTTACATGTTCTATTTTTTTCCTTATAGTTTTTTAGTGCTTCCGTGCTACCCTCCTGTTTTAGTGTTTTATATGCTTTCTTTTTGTCATTTATTGCTTCCTTTACAGTTCTGTTTATCCACATTGGTTACTTTTTGTTCCTTAACCTTTTATTCCCATACGGTATGTACCTCACAATGAGATTTTAGGATGCTTTTAACTGCTTACCGACCGCCTAACGCCACTGCTTACCTGCAGTTCCTGTGAACGCGCGCCTGTGTGAGCGCGTTCACAGGAAATCTCGTGTCTCGCGAGATGACGCCTATATGCGTCTAGGAGAAATGAATCGACCGCCGCCAGGATGCATCGCCCCATTCGCTGAGGGGCATATTGAGTCCATGAAAGATTGAAATTTTTGTCCCAAGTTAGCGGAAAGGGAGACTGCTTTGCTTTGCAGCCTTTCAAAAAGCGCCAAGAAAACGACGAACACCGAACCCGAACCCGGACTTTTACTAAAATGTTCGGGTCCGTGTCATGGACACCCCAAAATTCGGTACGAACCCGAACTATACAGTTCGGGTTCGCTCATCCCTACTTCTCACACATTAGGGCCCCTAGAATTCCAGGGCAGGATAACTACCCCACAACTGACCCCATTCTAGAAAGAAGACACCCCAAGGTATTTCTTGATGGGCATAGTGAGTTCATGGAAGTTTTTCTTTTTTGTCACAAGTTAGTGGAATATGAGACTTTGCAAGGAAAAAAAATAAAATATAAAATCATCATTTTCCGCTAACTTGTGACACAAAATAAAAAATTCTAGGAACTCGCCATGCGCCTCACGGAATACCTTGGGGTGTCTTCTTTCCAAAATGGGGTCACTTGTGGGGTAGTTATACTGCACTGGTATTTTAGGGGCCCTAAAGCTTGAGAAGAAGTATGGAATATAAATGTCTAAAAAATGTTACGCATTTGGATTCCGTGAGGGGTATGGTGACTTCATGTGAGATTTTATTTTTTGACACAAGTTAGTGGAATATGAGACTTTGTAAGAAAAAAAAGAAAAAAAAAATTCCACAAAAAAAAATGTCTGAATATAGCCTTACAGGGGGGTGATCAATGACAGGGGGGTGATCAGGGAGTCTATATGGGGTGATCACCCCCATGTCATTGATCACCCCCCTGTAAGGCTCCATTCAGACGTCCGTATGTGTTTTGTGGATCCGATCCATGTATCCGTGGATCCGTAAAAAACATACAGATGTCTGAATGGAGGGGGGTGATCGTGGTGACAGGGGGGTGATCGGGGAGTCTATATGGGGTGATCAGGGGTTAATAAGGGGTTAATAAGTGACAGGGGGGTTGTAGTGTAGTTGTGTTTGGTGCTACTTATTACTGAGCTGCCTGTGTCCTCTGGTGGTCGATCCAAGCAAAAGGGACCACCGGAGGACCAGGTAGCAGGTATATTAGACGCTGTTATCAAAGCTGTTAGGGGTTAAAAAAATCGCATCTACAGCCTGCCAGCGAACGATCGTCGCTAGCGTCTCGCGAGATGACACATAGATGCGTGACTCGGCCTGGAGCTGCTGCCTCGAACGCGATCCTGCGTTAGGCGGTCCGGAGGCAGTTAATCTTTTTAAGTCGCTGTTGTACTTCTTCCTGGGTCAGACAGGACACTTTTAATGGGGAATTTATTTCAACATTCAGCATTTCTTCTGACAGTTTATTTTCCTCAGTGAATACATTGGGGGAAAAAATATTTAACAGCTTTTCTTTCTCCTTGTCACTCTCTGCGACTCCCTCCTCATTACTCTTTAAAGGGCCGACACCTTCAGATTTATACTTTTTAACATTTATATAATTGAAGAATATTTTAGGGTTAGTTTTACTCTCTTTGTGTCGGGATTCGAACCCATGACCAGCCACATCCCAGGCAGTAGCCCTGCTTACTAGGCTACCGTCCTCTCTGGACATTCCTCCCTGAAACCTATTATGTAACCTCAGTCTTGCCAAGCCTTGCTCATTACTCTTGATTTTCCACACCTGGTACTTCCCTATATAAGTCCAGCCCCTTGCACTCCCGCTTGCTGATTATTGAGCTCCTGAGCCTTGATCAAGCTTCTCCTCATCTGCTGCTCTTGCTACTACAGGAAGACCACTGCTGACCAGGAATTGCCTACCGACTACGCCTCTGCCAGACTTCCTGCACCTACTACCTGCCTGCGGTCCTTGCCACTGGGCTCCACTCCTACCTCCAGCCAGCGGTCCTCTGACTCAGGTGAGCCTGTAGGACTGTTACACTTTGGCAATTAATCTCTCGGTCTCTAGTTTGGCCGCTTTTATTTGTTTTTTACATGTTCTATTTTTTTCCTTATAGTTTTTTAGTGCTTCCGTGCTACCCTCCTGTTTTAGTGTTTTATATGCTTTCTTTTTGTCATTTATTGCTTCCTTTACAGTTCTGTTTATCCACATTGGTTACTTTTTGTTCCTTAACCTTTTATTCCCATACGGTATGTACCTCACAATGAGATTTTAGGATGCTTTTAACTGCTTACCGACCGCCTAACGCCACTGCTTACCTGCAGTTCCTGTGAACGCGCGCCTGTGTGAGCGCGTTCACAGGAAATCTCGTGTCTCGCGAGATGACGCCTATATGCGTCTAGGAGAAATGAATCGATCGCCGCCAGGATGCATCGCCCCATTCGCTGAGGGGGGCATATTGAGTCCATGAAAGATTGAAATTTTTGTCCCAAGTTAGCGGAAAGGGAGACTTTGTGAGAAAAAAAAAACAACTCAATTTCCGCTAACTTGTGCCAAATTATTATTTTTTCTATGAACTCGCCATGCCCCTCATTGAATACCTTGGGGTGTATTCTTTCCAAAATGGGGTCACATGTGGGGTATTTATACTGCCCTGGCATTTTAGGGGCCCTAAAGCGTGAGAAGAAGTCTGGAATCCAAATGTCTAAAAATGCCCTCCTAAAAGGAATTTGGGCCCTTTTGCGCATCTAGGCTGCAAAAAAGTGTCACACATGTGGTATCGCCGTACTCAGGAGAAGTTGGGCAATGTGTTTTGGGGTGTCATTTTACATATACCCATGCTGGGTGAGATAACTATCTCGGTGAAATGCCAACTTTGTATAAAAAAATTTGGAAAAGTTGTCTTTTGCCGAGATATTTCTCTCACCCAGCATGGGTATATGTAAAGACACCCCAAAACACATTTCCCTACTTCTCCTGAGTACGGCGATACCACATGTGTGACACTTTTTTGCAGCCTAGATGCGCAAAGGGGCCCAAATTCCAAAGAGCACCTTTCGGATTTCACAGGGCATTTTTTACACATTTTGATTTCAAACTACTTTTCACACATTAGGGCCCCTAAAATGCCAGGGCAGTATAACTACCCCACAAGTGACCCCATTTTGGAAAGATGACACCCCAAGGTATTCCGTGAGGGGCATGGCGAGTTCCTAGAATTTTTTATTTTTTGTCACAAGTTAGCGGAAAATGAGACTTTGTAAGAAAAAAAAACAAAAAAAAACATCATTTTCCGCTAACTTGTGACAAAAAATAAAAAGTTCTATGAACTCACTATGCCCATTAGCGAATACCTTAGGGTGTCTACTTTCCGAAATCGGGTTATTTGTGGGGTTTTTCCACTGTCTGGGCATTGTAGAACCTCAGGAAACATGACGGGTGCTCAGAAAGTCAGAGCTGCTTTAAAAAGCGGAAATTCACATTTTTGTACCATAGTTTGTAAATGCTATAACTTTTACCTAAACCATTTTTTTTTACCCAAACATTTTTTTTTATCAAAGACATGTAGAACAATAAATTTAGAGAGAAATTTATATATAGATGTTTTTTTGTTTTTTTTTTAAATTTCGTTAAATTTCGATTACAAAAAAAGTATAAATTTCAGCAGCAATGAAATACCACCAAATGAAAGCTCTATTAGTGAGAAGAAAAGGAGGTAAAATTGATTTGGGTGGTAATTTGCATGACCGAGCAATAAACTGTGAAAGTAGTGTAGTGCAGAATTGTGAAAAGTGGTCTGGTCATTAAGGGTGTTTAAGCTAGGGAAGATATCCCATTTTGTGGCTGTATTTTTATTTGTGAGGACTTTATCCCATTTAGTTAGGCCTATGGCCTCTCTTAGTTGGCTAAATTTAGCTTTTTTGAAGTTTGGTATTTTTGTTCCTCCCTGTAGAAACGCTCTTTTGAATGATAATTGGAAGGTTTATGGTCACTACAGGGAGTGCAGAATTATTAGGCAAGTTGTATTTTTGAGGATTAATTTTATTATTGAACAACCATGTTCTCAATGAACCCAAAAAACTCATTAATATCAAAGCTGAATATTTTTGGAAGTAGTTTTTAGTTTGTTTTTAGTTTTAGCTATTTTAGGGGGATATCTGTGTGTGCAGGTGACTATTACTGTGCATAATTATTAGGCAACTTGACAAAAAACAAATATATACCCATTTCAATTATTTATTTTTACCAGTGAAACCAATATAACATCTCAACATTCACAAATATACATTTCTGACATTCAAAAACAAAACAAAAACAAATCAGTGACCAATATAGCCACCTTTCTTTGCAAGGACACTCAAAAGCCTGCCATCCATGGATTCTGTCAGTGTTTTTATCTGTTCACCATCAACATTGCGTGCAGCAGCAACCACAGCCTCCCAGACACTGTTCAGAGAGGTGTACTGTTTTCCCTCCTTGTAAATCTCACATTTGATGATGGACCACAGGTTCTCAATGGGGTTCAGATCAGGTGAACAAGGAGGCCATGTCATTAGATTTTCTTCTTTTATACCCTTTCTTGCCAGCCACGCTGTGGAGTACTTGGACGCGTGTGATGGAGCATTGTCCTGCATGAAAATCATGTTTTTCTTGAAGGATGCAGACTTCTTCCTGTACCACTGCTTGAAGAAGGTGTCTTCCAGAAACTGGCAGTAGGACTGGGAGTTGAGCTTGACTCCATCCTCAACCCGAAAAGGCCTCACAAGCTCATCTTTGATGATACCAGCCCAAACCAGTACTCCACCTCCACCTTGCTGGCGTCTGAGTCGGACTGGAGCTCTCTGCCCTTTACCAATCCAGCCACGGGCCCATCCATCTGGCCCATCAAGACTCACTCTCATTTCATCAGTCCATAAAACCTTAGAAAAATCAGTCTTGAGATATTTCTTGGCCCAGTCTTGAAGTTTCAGCTTGTGTGTTTTGTTCAGTGGTGGTCGTCTTTCAGCCTTTCTTACCTTGGCCATGTCTCTGAGTATTGCACACCTTGTGCTTTTGGGCACTCCAGTGATGTTGCAGCTCTGAAATATGGCCAAACTGGTGGCAAGTGGCATCTTGGCAGCTGCACGCTTGACTTTTCTCAGTTCATGGGCAGTTATTTTGCGCCTTGGTTTTTCCACACGCTTCTTGCGACCCTGTTGACTATTTTGAATGAAACGCTTGATTGTTCGATGATCACGCTTCAGAAGCTTTGCAATTTTATGAGTGCTGCATCCCTCTGCAAGATATCTCACTATTTTCGACTTTTCTGAGCCTGTCAAGTCCTTCTTTTGACCCATTTTGCCAAAGGAAAGGAATTTGCCTAATAATTATGCACACCTGATATAGGGTGTTGATGTCATTAGACCACACCCCTTCTCATTACAGAGATGCACATCACCTAATATGCTTAATTAGTAGTAGGCTTTCGAGCCTATACAGCTTGGAGTAAGACAACATGCATAAAGAGGATGATGTGGTCAAAATACTCATTTGCCTAATAATTCTGCACGTAGTGTATTTCCCAGGTGTCCCCCAACCTGCACATCTGTTGTTCTGTTGGTTAATACTAAGTCCAGTATGGCCGTCCCTCTAGTCGGGAGTGTGATTGTCTTTGGTTATTGCCAAGAACCTGTTTCCTTTATGAGATATACAAGTTTCAGTTTCCCAGTCTATATCTGGGTAGTTGAAGTCCCCCATAATAACCACCTCATTATGATTTGCCGCCTTGTCCATCTCATTTAGTAGTAGATTTTCTGTGGACTCTGGTATATTAGGTGGTTTATAGTAAACTCCTATTAGTAATTTATTGTTGTTTTTAGCTCCATGTATCTCTACCCACAGTGACTCCACATGTTCATGTCCCTCACTTATATCTTCACGGAGTGTGGGCTTTAGACATGACTTTACATAAAGGCAGACCCTCTCCGGTTTTGACGATCCTTTCTAAACAGACTGTAACCTTGTACATTAACTGCCCAGTCATAGCTATCATCCAGCCATGTCTCAGTTATTCCCACTATGTCATAGTCTTCCTCACACATCACTAATTCCAGTTCACCAGTTTTATTAGTCAGGCTTCTGGCATTAGTATACATACATTTGAGAGGTTTATGTATATTTTGTACCCTACACCTTTCCTTCTGAACTGTTCTAGTCCCTCCTTCCATTCCTCCCCCAGTGCCACTACCTTGCCCCCAGGCTCTATCTGCACTATCTTCCCACACTCTATTAGGCCCAGATTACTGGAATCTGCCATACAGACATGGTTTTCCGATGTATTACACTATGAACTACAGAACGCCACAGATTATAGACACTATATAAGGCCCAGAGCTTTGGAATCTGTAATATAGGCACAGTTTTCTGTTGCAGTACAGTATTGGTAACAGAACACCACAGATCAGGCCCAGTTTATTGGTTGTAAATTTTTGTTTTATTAAGGAAAATAACAAAAGGCATTGCAAACATTATGAAATGCAAATTAAGGGTATCCTTCACCATTATGTATGCATAGATATAAAGGCAATGTCGATCAATGACAAAACTTAAATGAGTATAATGTGTTCAACAAGAACATATGATTGATATATCTAACGTATTTACTCTAATATTTTCAAGCTGAAAATATAGCATGTAATTATAGGCAATCTTTATTTACGGTTACACTTAAGAAACCTAACATATGGTATTCAAAATAGAAACGTCGAATGGTGAAGGAAGGGAAAGGGAACGGGAAGGGAATCTAGAAAAAAGGAACAAAAGAAACAAACAAAACAAAACAATGTCACATGTTATTTAATGCATTCAAAAAGAAAAAATCAAATCTCAAGGAAGAAACTTCGATCAAAGTACTTGGCTATCATGTTTGTGGATACATAGTCGATCCATTTGGACCAGATCCCGAGATACTTCTTTGGATTTCCATCAATTGTCCATCTTAATTTTTCGAACCTACTAACTAACGTGACCTCCTTTAACCATTCTTGTATAGATGGTGTATCTACGCTCGACCAATGCCTTGGAATAATGGTTTTGAGAGCAGCAATTAAAAATGGAAAAGGTCTGTCTCTGAGGCTGGTGTGTTTTTTGTTAAAGATTCCTAACAGGATTAGTTCTTTGTCCACCTCCACTCCAGAAAGTATCTGGTTGAATTTGAACCAGATGTGAGTATAAGAGCCAACTCCTCCACCGCATCTCCAGCAGTGAACTGAAATTTCCGGATTAATCTTGTTCAGAATGACAGGAGTCCTATACCATCTGGAAACAAGTTTAAAGTGTGACTCTTGGAGTCTTGTTGAGGTCACTTTGGGTACAGAGGATTGCAAAATTGAAGTGGTTTCTTGTTCATTAAAAGACTTTTGGAGTTCAGTTATCCAACTACTAAGATACGGCGGAGGAAGTACGGTCTCATTAATAATAGAATAGAATTTAGATACACCATGATTGGTCAAGCTGAGCATCATTTTAGAAAGATTGTTTCGGGATGTTTGTGATATGGATTGGAAAGTCATTGAGGCAAAGAGCTTCATAATCTGGTCAAATTCATTTTAAGCAAAGATCATTCCATTCTTCCAGGTCTGATTTAACTTTCTGAATTAATACGTTAAAATTCAGTGAGTATAAATCATTGGGATTATTTGTAATGTTTATGCCTAAGTATTTAAAATCTGTGGTAGTTGGTTTATAATTACTGATGGATTTCAACTTGTCCCAAGTTTGACTGTCAATATTCACATTAAAGATAGTAGATTTTGAAAGGTTTATTTTGAAATATGAAAGTCTGCCAAAATCCTTTATTTCCTTGAGGAGATTTGGGATAGAAGTCATTGGATTGGAGACAAAAAATAGAATATCATCCACATAGGCAGCAGATTTATGGATAAGTCTTCTTGTTTCCAAGCCAGCGATTCCCTCATTTTGCCTAACCCTAGCAAGGAGAGGTTCCAAGGATATGATGAAAAGAGGGGATAGAGGGCAACCCTGCCTAGTACTATTATGAATTGTAAAAGGCTGCGATGCTGTCCCATTAACTAGTACTTGTGCAGAGGGGGTAGTGTATAAAGCTTGTATTTTATGAATAAAGGTATCTGGGAGACCAAATCTAGAGAGGGAAGCCATGAGGAAATTCCAGTTGAGCCTGTCAAAGGCTTTTTCAGCGTCAGTTGAAATCAGGGCCAAAGGTATTTTATATTTTTCACTATATTCAATTCCGAATAGGGCCTTCATTATATTGTCTTTGGCTTCTCCTCCCGACATAAATCCTACCTGTTCAGGGTTAATAATGGTTGGTAAAAAAATTTGCAATCTATTCGCTATTATTTTAGCGTCAATTTTTAGATCATTGTTTAATAATGATTTCGGGCGATAATTTTGACACAGGTAGGGTCTTTATCTTCTTTTGGAATGAGCGAGATATTTGCAGCTAATGTTTCTGGCCTAAAGTTTATGGACAGTCCCACCTCATTAAAATTTAGTCATATGTGGCGCAAGAATTTCCTTGAATCTCTTATAGTAGGATATCCCAAAACCATCTGGACCTGGGCATTTACCCGTTGGTAGCATGCTAATCGCCTCATCTACTTCTTTCTGAGACAGGGGAGATGCTAAGAGCTCCTTTTGATCCTTATTAATGCTAGGCAATTTTATCTGTTTAAGGTAGTTGTGGATATCCGTGTCAGGTGGCCTAGAAACCAAATCATTAGTTTCCAAATTATAAAGCTTATTATAAAAATTTCGGAAGGCTGTAGCTATTTTATCAGTTATCTGTTCCATATTGCCATTCTCATTTTTAATTTTATGTATGGTAGTTTTTATTTCTCTGCCTCTGGATCAGCCTAGCCAATTCCCTACTGCATTTATTTGCATGAATAAATTGTCTGTCACGAGGGTGTCAAGAGCCACGTCTGACTCCGTTATACCCGGGGTCAGGATGTCGTAGCGGGTGGCTGCGCGCTCTATGTATAAAGATAGTGCTGTTTCTTAATGGTAGCTTTCTGGGTTTGCCTTGCAACCCTTTTTGGCTCACTCAGGGATCCGTAGCTTCTTCTCCTCAGCTGTTTCTTGTCCAGCACTCCCAACCTCCTTATATTCCCCTCTCCCAACTTCTCTGGTTGCCAGATATAGAGCTTCCTGCCTGGACTTCTATACTGACCCACTGGAGCTGAGTAGCTGTGATCCCTGGTTGTTCCAGAGCGGTACCCTCCGGATCCCTGTTGGGCTTTTGTTGTCTGCTGTTGTCACCCACCTGGGATTATATGTTTTGTCTGTATTGTCTGTCCTCTCCTTGGTGTTTTCCTTAAGTGTCAGTGGTGCGGACTAGTGATCCCACCGCCCTGTTCACTACGTAGGGCTCATCTTAGGGAAAGCCAGGGTTTAGGCACGTGATCGGCGTACGGGTGAGGAACCCGTCTAGGGACGTCAGGGCAGCCAGGTGCCAGCCTCAAGGTGAGTCAGGGGTCACCACCTTTCCCTCTCCCTTGGACAGGGCCTTCCCATTTCCCTCCCTTTGCGTGACGCCGGTCATGACATTGTCTGAACTTACTCATGAAAAGGTACTTCTCAGATTCGCAGTTCAAGACTTCTTTAAGTTCCATTCTCAATTGCAATAGATCTTTCTCAGTCTCCCTGGCGCAGGACAATTTATGTAATCTCTCTAATTTTTGAGTTTTGTCAGTCAATTCTGTAACTTTTTGTTTTCTCTTTTTTTTCTTTCTAGCTCCCAGCTGCATTAAATGGCCTCTAATGACGGCCTTGTGAGATTCCCATAAAGTCGCCCATGTAATATCTTCCCTTACATTTTCCTCAAAGAAGTACCTAATCTGCTTTGCAATGAGGTTACCGTCAACTTCTTGAGCAATCATGGAGTCATTTAAACGCCAGTTAAAGGTTTTAGTAGCATCTTTTGAGGAATTTAAAGTAATAAGAAGTGGGGCATGGTCAGAATGCAAAAATAGTCATATTTTGCATTATGTATAGTATGAAGCATATTTTGCATGATATAGATCTGATCAATCCTTGAGTATTGGTTATGAATTGTCGAAAAGTAAGAATAATCTCTCTCCCCAGGATTGTGACATCTCCAAGCATCAACTAATTGCCTGTCCTGTAATAGTTTCCTAATAGTTTTCAGTCTCTTGTAAGGGTAAGATGTCTTACCTTTGGCGGTATCAATATTTGGTTCTAATTAGAGTTGAGCGAACACCTGGATGTTCGGGTTCGAGAAGTTCGGCCGAACTTCCCGGAAATGTTCGGGTTCGGGATCCGAACCCGAACTGAACTTCGTCCCGAACCCCATTGAAGTCAATGGGGACCCGAAGTTTTGGGCACTAAAAAGGCTGTAAAACAGCCCAGGAAAGAGCTAGAGGGCTGCAAAAGGCAGCAACATGTAGGTAAATCCCCTGCAAACAAATGTGGATAGGGAAATGAATTAAAATAAAAATTAAAAAAATAAAAATGAACCAATATCAATTGGACAGAGGTCCCATAGCAGAGAATCTGGCTTCACGTCAGCAGAGAATCAGTCTCTTCATGCCATAGCAGAGAATCTTCAATTGAGGGAAATTGTGGAGTCCGCACACCTTAATATAGTGGTGGGTGCTCGCAGAGGACTTCAGTCGCAGAATATATAGAGATAATCCACGGCACACCAATGTCTTTTGCTTTGCAAATTTATTATTGGTACAAAAATATTCACAAATTTTGTCAATATATGACTGGTCGCGCCATCATAGTAATGAGCATAAATAACATATCTTTGTAGGCCGTAATGTGTCCCAACGTTTCGGTCCTGTCAAGGACCTTTCTCAAGGGATCTGTAAATAAATATAACGGTTTTATTGGCGTCTACATTTGGCGACCATAATATACTATTGACATGTGGTAAAGGAGGAAACGATATGGAATTCGGCGAATTGTACACATACATATATATGTGTGTATGCGTACATCTGCACACACACACATTTATGTACATACACATACATAAACATACATACAGGTCTCAGATTCTGACTATAGTAAAAAGAGAGTAGCGGGTGGGTAAAGTAAGAGGGATACAAGACAGATAGAGCAAATGCTGTCTCTAAGAGAGGAAGACATAATGATAAAGACTGGGCTATAGCATGAACCAATCAATGGAGCATAAAATTAAGTCAGGAATCTATGTATTAAATAGATTAGGTAAGTCTAGTAAGCATCCAGAGGAATGTCTGTGGATGAAACAAGCAGCAGATTGAATGTCATTGTCTAGTGCATGGATATATAGCATAAGGACTCACCATGGCCGGATAGCAGACAGCTTGATGCAGGCGCTGTGTGTCTCTGCGTTTGTGTGCGTTTTAAACTGAGGGGCCGGAAGTCATGTGGGCGCTTTGCCCTGTGTCCGGGTTCAGCCGGTTACATGATCGTCAGTGACGTCATGTGAACCGCGTGACCGCGGGCCGCAGTGTGCGCATGCGCACTGGGTACTGGGACAGAAATAGAAGATAGCTTAATGCAGGGGATATATAATATGTTGTATCATGGAAAACGGGAATAATAGGACTGGGGATCGGTCTGCTAATTGGTTATGAGAAGGAAGAAAGGTTATAAAGAAGAATATTCAGGATATTTTTAAAAATAAGGAGTATATATAGTTCTATGCTAGCGCTTTAATTAAGAAGCATGGGGAAAATTATCTCAAGTAAAGAAAGGGGGGTCACATGCATATATAGATGGAATGGTTTAAAGTATAATTAAACAATTGCTTCGATTCCTGTCGTGCTAAAATGTGAAGAATAACAAAAAATTTTTTTTAACAGAGAACAAAGAACAAAAAACAAAAAACCAGAGGCGAATGTTCTAGATTCAGTGGATAAGTGTCTCAGCATATAGGTATCTATATATACTATAATCTTATACTATATTCTAATCTAATTTTTGTACCAATAATAAATTTGCAAAGCAAAAGACATTGGTGTGCCGTGGATTATCTCTATATATAGCAGAGAATCTGGCTTTATGTCAGCACAGAATAAGTCTTCATGTCATAGCAGAGAATCAGGCTTCACGTCACCCACCACTGGAACAGGCCACTGTCACACATTTAGGCCCCGGCACCCAGACAGAGGAGAGGTTCATTCAACTTTGGGTTGCCCCGCAATATAATGGTAAAATGAAATTAAAAATAGTATTGAATGAGGAAGTGCCCTGGAGTAGAATAATATATTGTTAAGGGGAGGTAGTTAATATCTAATCTGCACAAGGGATGGACAGGTCCTGTGGGATCCATGCCTGGTTCATTTTTATGAACGTCAGCTTGTCCACATTGGCTGTAGACAGGCGGCTGCGTTTGTCTGTAATGACGCCCCCTGCCGTGCTGAATACACGTTCAGACAAAACGCTGGCCGCCGGGCAGGCCAGCACCTCCAAGGCATAAAAGGCTAGCTCTGGCCACGTGGACAATTTGGAGACCCAGAAGTTGAATGGGGCCGAACCATCAGTCAGTACGTGGAGGGGTGTGCACAGGTACTGTTCCACCATGTTAGTGAAATGTTGCCTCCTGCTAACACGTTCCGTATCAGGTGGTGGTGCAGTTAGCTGTGGCGTGGTGACAAAACTTTTCCACATCTCTGCCATGCTAACCCTGCCCTCAGAGGAGCTGGCCGTGACACAGCTGCGTTGGCGACCTCTTGCTCCTCCTCTGCCTTCGCCTTGGGCTTCCACTAGTTCCCCTGTGACATTTGGGAATGCTCTCAGTAGCGCGTCTACCAACGTGCGCTTGTACTCGCGCATCTTCCTATCACGCTCCAGTGTAGGAAGTAAGGTGGGCACATTGTCTTTGTACGAGGGATCCAGCAGGGTGGCAACCCAGTAGTCCGCACACGTTAAAATGTGGGCAACTCTGCTGTCGTTGCGCAGGCACTGCAGCATGTAGTCGCTCATGTGTGCCAGGCTGCCCAGAGGTAAGGACAAGCTGTCCTCTGTGGGAGGCGTATCGTCATCGTCCTGTGTTTCCCCCCAGCCACGCACCAGTGATGGGCCCGAGCTGCTTTGGGTGCCACCCCGCTGTGAACATGCTTCATCCTCATCCTCCTCCACCTCCTCCTCATCCTCCTCGTCCTCCTCGTCCTCCAGTAGTGGGCCCTGTCTGGCCACATTTGTACCTGGCCTCTGGTGTTGCAAAAAACCTCCCTCTGAGTCACTTCGAAGAGACTGGCCTGAAAGTGCTAAAAATGACCCCTCTTCCTCCTCTTCCTCCTGGGCCACCTCCTCTTCCATCATCGCCCTAAGTGTTTTCTCAAGGAGACATAGAAGTGGTATTGTAACGCTGATAACGGCGTAATCGCCACTGGCCATGTTGGTGGAGTACTCGAAACAGCGCAACAGGGCACACAGGTCTCGCATGGAGGCCCAGTCATTGGTGGTGAAGTGTGTCTGATCCACAATGCGACTGACCCGTGCGTGCTGCAGCTGAAACTCCACTATGGCCTGCTGCTGCTCGCACAGTCTGTCCAGCATATGCAAGGTGGAGTTCCACCTGGTGGGTACATCGCATATGAGGCGGTGAGCGGGAAGGCCGAAGTTACGCTGTAGCGTAGACGGGCGAGCAGCGGCAGGGTGTGAACGCCGGAAGCGCGAACAGACAGCCCGCACTTTATGCAGCAGCTCTGACATGTCGGGGTAGTTGCGAATGAACTTCTGCACCACCAAATTTAGCACATGCGCCAGGCAGGGGATGTGCGTCAAACCGGCTAGTCCCAGAGCTGCAACGAGATTTCGCCCATTATCGCACACCACCAGGCCGGGCTTGAGGCTCACCGGCAGCAACCACTCGTCGGTCTGTTGTTCTATACCCCGCCACAACTCCTGTGCGGTGTGGGGCCTGTCCCCCAAACATATGAGTTTCAGAATGGCCTGACGTTTACCCCGGGCTGTGCTGAAGTTGGTGGTGAAGGTGTGTGGCTGACTGGATGAGCAGGTGGAAGAAGAGGAGGAGGAAGCTGAGTAGGAGGAGGAGGAGACAGGAGGCAAAGAATGTTGCCCTGCGATCCTTGGCGGCGGAAGGACGTGCGCCAAACAGCTCTCCTCCTGGGGCCCAGCCGCCACTACATTTACCCAGTGTGCAGTTAGGGAGATATAGCGTCCCTGGCCGTGCTTACTGGTCCACGTATCTGTGGTTAGGTGGACCTTGCCACAGATGGCGTTGCGCAGTGCACACTTGATTTTATCGGACACTTGTTTGTGCAGGGAAGGCACGGCTCTCTTGGAGAAGTAGTGGCGGCTAGGAACAACATACTGTGGGACAGCAAGCGACATGAGCTGTTTGAAGCTGTCTGTGTCCACCAGCCTAAATGACAGCATTTCATAGGCCAGTAGTTTAGAAATGCTGGCATTCAGGGCCAGGGATCGAGGGTGGCTAGGTGGGAATTTACGCTTTCTCTCAAATGTTTGTGAGATGGAGAGCTGAACGCTGCCGTGTGACATGGTTGAGATGCTTGGTGACGCAGGTGGTGGTGTTGGTGGTACATCCCATGTTTGCTGGGCGGCAGGTGCCAACGTTCCTCCAGAGGCAGAGGAAGAGGCCGAGGCGGCGGTGGCAGCAGCAGCAGAAGAGGCCGAGGCGGCGGCAGCAGCAGAAGAGGCCGAGGCGGCAGCAGCAGAAGAGGCAGCAGGGGGAGCCTGAGTGACTTCCTTGTTTTTAAGGCGTTTACTCCACTGCAGTTCATGCTTTGCATGCAGGTGCCTGGTCATGCAGGTTGTGCTAAGGTTCAGAACGTTAATGCCTCGCTTCAGGCTCTGATGGCACAGCGTGCAAACCGCTCGGGTCTTGTCGTCAGCACATTGTTTGAAGAAGTGCCATGCCAGGGAACTCCTTGAAGCTGCCTTTGGGGTGCTCGGTCCCAGATGGCGGCGGTCAGTAGCAGGCTGAGTCTCTTGGCGGCAGGTGTTCTGATTTTGCCCACTGCTCCCTCTTTTGCTACGCTGTTGGCTCGGTCTCACCACTGCCTCTTCCTCCGAACTGTGAAAGTCAGTGGCACGACCTTCATTCCATGTGGGGTCTAGGACCTCATCGTCCCCTGCATCGTCTTCCACCCAGTCTTGATCCCTGACCTCCTGTTCAGTCTGCACACTGCAGAAAGACGCAGCAGTTGGCACCTGTGTTTTGTCATCATCAGAGACGTGCTGAGGTGGTATTCCCATGTCCTCATCATCAGGAAACATAAGTGGTTGTGCATTAGTGCATTCTATCTCTTCCACCCCTGGTGAAGAGCTAGGTGGATGCCCTTGGGAAACCCTGGCAGCAGAGTCTTCAAACAGCATAAGAGACTGCTGCATAACTTGAGGCTCAGACAGTTTCCCTGATATGCATGGGGGTGATGTGACAGACTGATGGGCTTGGTTTTCATGCGCCATCTGTGCGCTTTCTGCAGAAGACTGGGTGGGAGATAATGTGAACGTGCTGGATGCACTGTCGGCCACCCAATTGACTAATGCCTGTACCTGCTCAGGCCTTACCATCCTTAGAATGGCATTGGGCCCCACCAAATATCCCTGTAAATTCTGGCGGCTACTGGGACCTGAGGTAGTTGGTACACTAGGACGTGTGGCTGTGGCAGAACGGCCACGTCCTCTCCCAGCACCAGAGGGTCCACTAACACCACCACGACCATGTCCGCGTCTCTTATTAGATGTTTTCCTCATTGTTCCCGTTCACCACAATTTTGAGAATGGCAAATTTGGGAATAGTTTTTCAACCCAGAAAAAAAAAAGGGCTTTTACGGTCACTACAAATAACTTGACCAGCTAAAACAGTACAGATTTGCTTGAATCGAAATGTGAGACCTGTTTTTTTTTTTTGCACTGTGTGACAGGTATAGGTTTAATCTCAGAATCAGACTTCTATCTGCACGGTAGCGTGTGTCTTAGGTTTTTCTGAATGACACTATCAGTACCTTCAATGTAAGATATCCTTTTTGGGATAGATTTCAAGTAGGCCTCAAATACCAGAAACTAGTTATTTTGAGAATGGCAAATTTGGGAATAGTTTTTCAACCCGGAAAAAAAAAAAAGGGCTTTTATGGTCACTACAAATAACTTGACCAGCTAAAACAGTACAGATTTGCTTGAATCGAAATGTCAGGTCTATTTTTTAGGCACTGGGTGACAGGCTCAACTTGCCCCTGATGTAGTATTTGGCCAAAAAATAACCACACTGTTGATGGTTAAATGCACTTCGGTGACACAGGCTCAGCCTGCAGCTGATGTAGGATATAGCCCAAAATAACCACACTATTGATGGTTAAATACACTTGGTGATAGCTTGTGCTGGCGCACCACAAGTCACAAAATGGCCGCCGATCACCCCAGAAAAAAAGTGATCTAAAAACGCTCTGGGCAGCCTCAAAAAAGTGAGCAAGTCAATATTAGCACTTCAATGATCCACAGCTGCAGATCGATCACAGAATGAAGTCTTTTGGAGGAGTTAATCTGCCTAATCTCGCCCTAACGTCGCAGCTGCAACCTCTCCCTATGCTTCAATCAGCAGAGTGACGTGCAGCGCAACGTGACCCAAGCTTATATAGAGGCTGGGTCACATGCTGCACTGGCCAATCACAGCCATGCCAATAGTAGGCAAGGCTGTGATGGCCTCTTGGGGCAAGTAGTATGACGCTTGTTGATTGGCTGCTTTGCAGCCTTTCAAAAAGCGCCAAGAAAGCGCCGAACACCGAACCCGATCACGGACTTTTACGAAAATGTTCGGGTCCGTGTCACGGACACCCCAAAATTCGGTACGAACCCAAACTATACAGTTCGGGTTCGCTCATCCCTAGTTCTAATGTAATATTAAAATCTCCACCTAACACTAAGTTACCTTCTTGAAAAGAGTCTACCAAGGACATGTTTTAGGAAGCATGCTTGTTCTTTGTTAGGAACGTATATAATTAACAATGGTGATAATTTCGTTTCCAATCCACCCTTTCAAAAGAATGTACCTGCCTTCCGTATCTATAATTTTGTCTTTTTCATAAAGTCTAGGTGTTTACTAATCAGAATGGAAACTCCTTTCCTTCTTTTTAATGGAGTAATAGCATTATACCATATCGTATATGTTTTGTTTTTAGTTTGTGGTGTGTGACTTTTTGAAGTGTGTCTCTTGTATCATGGCTATTCCTACATTTTTATCTCAAGCTTGTGTGGAGGGAGATCTCCGGGGGGGGAAGAGAAAACTCCCTCAAAGTATTAGAAACTTTGATCAGTTTGAACAATTCAAAAAAAGAACCAATATGTAAAAATGAAATAAGGTTAGGGACAAAACATCCAGATGTCCCCGGCGCCTGTAGTAGTAAAAAAGAGAACACAAATATGTATAAGTATGATAATCAACATGGGTGTAGTTGAGAGGGGAATAGACACAATGTAACATTTCTATGATATAAATCTAGCAACGTGAACTGACATGTAAACTGTCTCGTATGACGCTAAACGTCAGACAAATACTTAGTAATGTTTACTGTAACCATATTGAACAGAACTTGCATCAATCACCACTTATGGACCCTCAGTATTTATGAGGAGTTTTGGGATAAAACTATTCTGATGCTCTGGATTTTTTGGCATGTGTAGGAGTCACCGTATGCCAATTTTCACCCTGTGGAAGGGCAGGAAACCATCCTCTTCTTCTCCTAAAATAGTCCAATCTTAAATCTGTAGATCCGTAAGTTCCAGCTTTTGCAAAATTGAAGGAAGATCTTCTGGGGTCTTAATAGTATAAGTCTTACTTTGGTAGGTAATGAGTAACCCCAGAGGAAAGAGACATCTGTATTTGATGCCTCTGTCACAAAGCTCTCTAGTAAGCGGTTGGAGGAGACTTCTGACATAGAGAGTAAATCTAGAAATGTCCTGATAGAGAGAAATGTCACTATTTTCCCATTCTATCCTTTTGCAAGATGTTTTCTTTAGTTCTGAAGCTTTGGAGACAGCGAGGCCGCTGGGCCACGCTTTGAACATGTCTAGGTCTATAGACCCGATGCGCTCTTTCAATAAAGAGATCTGTTTTTCATCTTGTTGTAAAAGCTCGTTAAAGAGCTATGTCAATACAGACTGGATGTCCTTATCCAGCACCAATTCGGGCAGACCTTTAACTCTAATATTGTTTCTGCGTGATTTGTTTTCCAAATTATCAATATGCAGTTTCATTCTGTACATTTCGGTGCAGTACTTTTGTCTATAATCTGTGGCGTTCTGTAGCCAACAGTGTGCTAAGTCAGAAAACAGTGTGTGTATTGCAGATTCCAATAAACTGGGCCTGATCTGTGGTGTTCTGTTACCAATACTGTACTGCAACAGAAAACTGTGCCTATATTACAGATTCAAAATCTCCGGCCCTTATATAGTGTCTATAATCTGTGGCGTTCTGTAGTTCATAGTGTAATACATCGGAAAACCATGTCTGTATGGCAGATTCCAGTAATCTGGGCCTAATAGAGTGTCTAGAATCTGCGGTGTTCTGTATACAATGCTGTACTACATCAGAAAAGATTGTATTGCAGATTCCAATGCTTCTGGGCCCTCTATAGTGTCTATAATCTTTCAAAATATTTTTATTAGGTTTTTCAAAGTGTAAGTACACTTATAATTAAGTAAATTATAAATATCAACATGGAATTATAATACTTTACATGTTACATAATATTAATGAGAATTACATGTTGTATCTTCATCATTCCATTTGGTACTTTTGGAGAAGAAAAAAAAAAAAAGAATATAGATAATGTAAATTAAATAACAAACATTTTAAACCTGCAGGTGAGGCAGTGATTTATGCTAGATTCTGAAGTAATAACTTTATTAGGATGTCTGAGTTTCTTTTAAGAAAGAGACACACAAATTTTCAGTTGTTAATTCTTGTATTAACATCTGGTCAGTCCAGGTGTCAGTTGATTTTCTTAAACTATGGTTCAGTGGCGTACCAATGGGGGGGCCAGCCGCGACTGAGGATAAAAAAATAAAAAAAAAATAAAAATGTGGCGAGTGGGCCAGGCGTGGCGCTGTGATAGGGGCAGGGCTCCAGATGGTCTCTCCCTCCCCCTGTGCTGCTGCCGCCGCGGCCAATAAGAAGAGGGACAGGGCCGGGGGAGGGGCTGTGGCCACTGCGCCACCAATGAAGATAACTGACCTGTTAATACAAATGCAGGAGGCGGGTGCCGGAATCAAATAGCCGGCACCCGACCTCTATAACAGGGAGCTGCGATCAGCCTCATCAGCGGCAGTTAACCCCTCAGGTGCCGCTCCCTGTCATAGAGGTCGGGTGCCGCTATTTGATTCCGGCACCCGCCTCCTGCATTTGTATTAACAGGTCAGTTATCTTCATTAACATTAAGTGCGGCCCCCCCCAGTATAATAAACATTGAGTGCGGCCCCCCCCCCAGTATAATAAACATTGAGTGCGCCCCCCCCAGTATAATAAACATTGGTGGGCAGTGCCAATGAGGGTTAAAAAATAAAAAATTAACTCACCTCCTCCAATTGATCGCGTAGCTGCTGCCGGTCTCCTTGTAATTTCTTCAGGACCTGTGGTGACGTCACTGAGCTCCAGCCTCTATCACATGGTCTATTACCATGGTGATGGATCATGTGATGTATCATGTGATTAGCTCAGTGACATCACCACAGGTCCTGAAGAAAGTACATGAGACCGGCTGCTACGCGATCAATTGGAGGTGGTGAGTTAATTTTTATTTATTTTTTTAACCCTCATTGGCACTGCCCACCAATGTTTATTATGTTGGGGGGGGGGGGTGGCGCACTGTGCCACCAATGTTTATATGTTTATTATGCTAGGGAGGGGGGGCGCACTGCCCACCAATGTTTATTATGTTGGGGGGGCACACTGCGCCACCAATGTTTATTATACTAGGGTGTTGGGGAGGAGGGCGCACTGCACCACCAATGTTTATATGTTTATTATACTAGGGAGGGGGGGCGCACTGCGCCACCAATGTTTATTATGTTGGGGGGGCGCACTGCGCCACCAATGTTTATTATACTAGGGTTTAAGGGGGTGCAGGTTTTTATTTTATTAAGGAAGGGTTAAGGGGTCTATTAAGGGGTGGTTAATGGGTTTTATTAAGGGGGGTTAATGGGTTTATTTCGTTAAGGGGGTGTGCAGAGGTTTGTTTTATTTTTATTTATAAATATTATTGAAAACATTGAAAAAAGTTTGCATGTTTTCTTAACTTTCTTGGGGGGGGGGGGGGGGCCAAACAAAGGGTTCGCCCCGGGTGCCAAATGCTCTAGGTACGCCCCTGCTATGGTTTAGTTCTCGGGCTAGTTCTCCTCAGCTTCAATCATGTCCAGAAGAGTCTATTATTGTGAGCGAGCGAATATATTCTGAGTGTGTCTTAAAGATTACTCGGGAAGTGTATTAACCAGCATTCCCATTTTTTTTTTTACACTTCTGTCCATTCCCTAACTGCCACGTGAAGGCCTGTTCCGCAATGTAGTTTTTAGATACTAAAGAGATGATGTCGTTTATTTCCGGTATGGTTTTTGTCTTCCATAATTTCGCTATTGTAAGTCTAGTAGCAATCATAATGTGACATATTGGGTTTCTCCTGTCTGGTGGTATATTTTCAAGTCCGATGTTTAAAAGAAAAAATTCCGGTTTGAGAACATTATTTTTTTACTGTGATCAACAGGATAAGGCTGTCTAGGTCTTTACCTATTTTTTTTTTTTACTTGGGACATGTCCTGAAAATGTGTTTGATCATTCCTACCTTGCCGCAGTCTCTCCAGCATTTATCTGAATGATCTGGATATATGTCGTGTAGCTTCTTTGGGGTGAAGTACCATCTCGATTGAATCTTAAAGAACTGCTCCCTGTGCAGTGTGCATGTCGTTGCTTTGCGTAAATTAGTGTAAGCAGTTTCCCAATCTCTGGGTTTAAATGCTTTCCCCAGATGGGGGTCGGAGCCGACTGAGCATGGTGGAGGACGTGTGCGTCTGAGCCCCTCGCCATAAGCCCGGTCTTTTAGCCTATTTTACAGCTACCCGTCGAGATTATGGGGAAGATTAGCAGAGATAAGAAAGGGGAATTGAGAGCACCCCGAAACTGAAAAGCTTGCAAAGCGATATGAACAAGTACGTCTGCAAAAAGACTTCTTCGTCTCAGCCGGAGCGGGGGAAAGCTGTGCGACATACGCCAGCTGTGGAGACGCGGGAAGAAGACTCTGATGGCGACAGTTCGGATGCCTGCTCTGAAATACAAGGTGAGCGGGACGCTTTACCAATCACCAGAGCATTCCTACAACAATCACTGGCTCAATCGCTAGACAAAGCTTTGTCGCCAGTCCTGAAAGAGCTGTCAGACATTAAGGCAGAGGTTCTGCATATGGGCCACAGAGTGGAGGCCTTGGAGGACTCACATTCCCTCATGACGCAGCACAGTGCAGGGATGCAGTCGCAACTTGCCTCGGTCTGTAAACAGGTGAATACTGCTTTTTTGCACCTGGAAGACCAAGAGAACAGGGGTCGACGCAAGAACATCCGCTTAAGAGGAATCCCTGAGTCGATCACTGCAGAGGAGTTGACACCCACAGTACGCCATTTATTTGAGATGCTTGTGGGCAAAGAGCGTGCAAACCGCTGGCCACAGAACCTCCCAGAGATGTGGTATGTGCTCATATGAACTACCTAGATACTGCGGCCTTGCTTAGAGCTGCGAGAGAAGCGGGTGATCTCTTACTGGAAGAGAGTAAGATCCTATTGTTTCAGGACTTGGCGGCCAGCACGTTGGCGAAACGAAGAGCTTTTCGTCCATTAACTAATGCCTTAAGGGAGAATAAGCTCCCAGTGAAGTGGCTCTTCCCTTTTTGGTCTGACAACCACCATTGAGGGACGGCAATATACGGTGCGAGCACCAGAAGATTTGCCTAGGATGTGGGATGCATTACAGATGGAACCACTGGAAATCCCATCATGGCTACCAACGTCATTCCTGCCAGATTTACCTCAGCTCCCACAGAACCTGCAGTGGCAGACGGCGAGCAAAGGCCGCTCGCCGAGGAAGAAAGCCGCCTGAGAAACAGGACTCTGCTCATGGAGGTTACCTTATATATGTTTAAGTTTCCCTCTGAGATAGCAGAGTTGGCGTCCCCAGTCAGGGGTTTAATGCTATCCTACATACTAACCTACAAGTTTTACCCCATTGTACTTACATGTTATTTGATGTAATTACGGGTACTCTTTTTTCAGCTTGATAGGCCGGGTGGATGGAGATGGGTCCTGTGACTTCTCCACACATGTCACCCCCCACTGGCCTTAATTATTTGGCAAGCGTGTGTTCACAGCGCCGCGAGACGCCATTGGGCTCTATAGTCCCGTTGTTTTGTTCATAGACAAAAGACCGGCACTCACTGTTTGGCGATTTTGTTGGCTTTATTCAAAGCATGGATTCAGCATTACTTAGAGCAATGCTGAATCCATGCTTTGAATAAAGCCAACAAAATCGCCAAACAGTGAGTGCCGGTCTTTTGTCTATATATTGAAGCGGGTCTTCTCATACCCTGGACGCGAGCACCACGACACAAGAGAGGAGTGCCGACTGTTTCCCACTGTTTGTTTTGTTCATATTCACTTTTGAATGTTATTGTTTATGTCCTGTCTTGCTTGACATCTACTGTACTGCTGGTCTCTTAGATAGATGCTTATTTGGATATGGCTGAAGTGAAAGTATACTCCCTTAATGTTAATGGCGCTAATATCCCTCAAAAGAGGAGTCAACTATATCACACATTAAAGAAAGAACATGTTGATATTGCCTTTATACAGGAGACTCACTTCAGGCATATGAATATACCTAATGTGATTAGCAAACAATTCCCCCAATGGTATCATGCGTCCCATTCGTCGGCCTCAAGGGGCGTCTCTATAGGTGTTGGGAAGAATGTCCCATTCCAACTGTTAGCTAAAATGGCAGACCCAGAGGGCAGGTACCTGTTGGTTAAAGGGGAAATTCTTAACTTAACTGTTACCATGGCGAACCTATATGTTCCAAACTGTAACCAGATTCGGTGGATTTTGCAGACACTCGACATCCTGAAACCTTTTGCGGAAGGGTTACTAATCATGGGAGGAGATCTGAACATGATCTTTGACCCCATGAAGGACACCATGTCTAGAAGTAGGAGTATGCCGGTTAGACAACTCCGCAAACTTCACCTTGCACTGTCGGATATGGGGGTTTCGGATGTTTGGAGGTTGTTACATCAAGATGATAAAGATTATACTTTCACCTCTAGAGTACATGATTCATACCAGAGATTGGATTATATTTTCCTATCTAATCAAGCACTCCCGTTGGTCACGGACGCCACGATAGAAAATGCGGTTATTTCTGATCATGCTCCCATAAGCGTAAGTGTGAAGTTTGCGGACTTGCCGCGCAGATCCTGGACCTGGCGTTTAATAGATGATGCATCCCATGCGCAGTGTCACGGCCATGCCCATGACCGTGACTCCTTTACCGCATGCGGTTGCCTGCGGTTTTGTATGGGCGTTCAACCACGGGTGAGGGCCGCTTGTCTGTGGCCTCACTTGTGGTTGCCGCGGGCAACCAGTGTTGTTAGCAGCAGAGCAGCCTGAGCGTCGCTAGGTAGCTTGCTGCCCTGGCATGCGGTCACACCTAGCAACCTTCTGTTAGGTGTGTGTGTTGTGTGCACCGTGTTTTATGTTATTGTGTGCACGTCCCCTTTAAGTGGTGTTTTCCCTTCCCTGGTGATGGAAGGGTTAATCTCCTTCCTAGTGTGTGTGCACTGGGTGTGTCCGTTTGTGGGTGTGGCTGCCTGGGCTATAAAGCCTCAGTTGAGACAGACTTCTGAGGGGTACTCCAGCCTTGTAAGCTGGAGGAACTCTCCTGGTCTTTTCCATCTGCCAGTGTGGGCCACCCTTGTGATCATAAATTGTTATACTCTATGTTATGTTATGTTATGATCAGTTGATTTGTTCCTGTTGTATATTTGTGCAGCTATGGATCTGGGTTCCTGTGTGTGGTTGTGTGTTTGCTGGGTTCATTGAATCTTGTCTGGACTTCAGCTTGCCTGCACAGGGATCCAGTCAGCAAGGCTGTGGCAGGTAAGTGGATCTTGTTTACATTACCTGCCATATCCATAGTACTGTTTGTGTTCCCCCATTTTCCCAAACAGCTTGGCCGTTGAGACTCCTGCTCCTCCGTGCCTAGGAGGAGTGGGGCGTCTTACTCTGACTCCTAGCGCAGGGACCGGACGGAGGGTGAGTTAGGGATCCGAGGTTCCTGCGCATGGGCCCTCCTACCTTTAAGGTCGGCCCATGCAGTTAGGAGTTAGGGTCAGGGTAGGGA